>NC_084548.2:11567500-11585000 GCF_033978685.3 Nerophis lumbriciformis
TATCAGTATTTATTGCCACCTTTCCCAACTTCTTTGTCACGTGTTGCTGGCATCAAATTCTAAAGTTAATGATTATTTGCAAAAAAAAAAAAAGTTTATCAGTTCAAACATCAAATATGTTGTCTTTGTAGTACATTCAACTGAATATGGGTTGAAAATGATTTGCAAATCATTGTATTCCGTTTATATTTACATCTAACACAATTTCCCAACTCATATGGAAACGGGGTTTATATATATATATATATATATATATATATATATATATATATATATATATATATATATATATATATATATATATATATATATATATGTATATGTTGTCCCAATACTATTATATTGGTACCGGTACCAAAATGTATTTAGATACTTTTCGATAAAGGTGACCACTGTAACAGTAGTAATTCTAGTAGTTCTGTAACAGCTTCTTCCCTCAGGCCATAAGACTCTTGAACGCATCATAATAATCCCCTCAATTCCTCCCCAAAATGGATTAACTCGCTGGAATATAAATACAATATAACATACATCCATAAACGTGGTATGCATATGCAAAAGTGCAATATATTTATCTGTACAGTAATCTATACATTTATATCTGCACCTTATCTGCACCTTATTGCCCTTTTTTCCTAATGCAACACAATTTTGTTTTTATCTGTTCTGCAAAGTTCAAATTTGAATGACAATAAAAGGAAGTCTAAGTCTAAGTCTAAATATATACAGTACAAAGTAGAGCATAAATATTTGGTATCGGCTGTCTCGATATTTCAGTATCGATCCACACTGCATGATCACATACCATAATCTCAAATTAATGTTTCTATTAAAATGTGCTAAAAAGGTAAAATAACCTGCGGGGTATTTAATTAGCACCAGGTCCAACAAAATTGGCATCAACAGCTGTGTTTGTCAGCAGCACCCGGTTTAGCATTTTTAAATGTTACCTACAAGATGTTTTAAATTGTGGTAGCACAACCCTGCAGGATGTTTAGGTTTGCTAATGTTCATGTACTTGACAAATTATGGTAAAATATGAGATATTTGGAATTATTTCTCATACATCCCATCCCTCTGATACCAACACCATTGGCACGTATTTTATATTTTTAGACCTAAAAATGATGTCAACAGATTCCCCCCAAAATAGGCATAGACAACAAGCCTACAAGTTTTAGCACTTCACAAAAAAACAAAACAAAACAATGAATTACTTAGTAAAGAACCTGCAGACAAATGGAGAAAGAAAAGCACTCAAAAATGAGAGAAAAAGAAGGTAAACTGATTGTATTCTATTGCTGTCCTCTTCTACTGATGAATTATTCCAAATGCTTGAGGAAGTGCTGAAAGAGCATGAGGAAACATGGGCAAAAAGAGACACAACATGTATTTAAGTGATCAAAATAATTTTTCTACATGTCCTCATCCGCAGTCTGTGTGAGGAAATATGCTCCAGATGATGTCACACCAACAGGGGGCGACACATCGAGTCAGGCCATGGAAAGCGGGTGTTCTAAGTACAGCTAGTTATCGAATACATAAAAATACATAAAGATAATGTGTTATTGTTATTATATAGTTATTACGTACATACTATCGTTGTTATGGTACTCATTAGGCTAAATTTGGGAGCTCTGGTACTAAATTTGGTACCATCTCATGTATGACAATAATCCTTGAATATCGTACATTGGGTGAAACGATCGTACAAATGCGATATTTTTTTATGTTATTAGCAACCTTGTGTATTTTCAATATCATGCATTCTCATTTCAAAGTAGTTAAAAAATGAAGTTGTCATATATTATGTGTTATTTTTTAAATTTCTTCCGATTCGAACCCTGCAGCTTATAAAACGGTGCTGCTAAATTCATGGCTTTTTTTTTTTTTCCGTTAACGGCCGTTATGTTTTGTGACACTGAAAAGGTGTGTCATTGTTTGTGCTACGGCGCCATCTTTTGGAGAAGTTCACTCACTGTAAAGTGCCGCGGGTTAAAAATGCACTTCCCGCTACGGGTCTTGAACCGTAACGACAGCATATCCCGTTTTGTCGATAATGTTTCTACTCATAAGGAATCTTTATTCACCACACCAAGCAACGTTTGTAAGTTTTACAATATAACTAAAACTTTTCATACTTACTAAACGGTCCCATGTGTGATGTCTGTAGAAGGATGTGGAGGGGGGCGTGGCCTGCGGGCCTGCCGCGGAACGGGGCGGGCAAGGACCGGCCTCGAAGACAGCGACAGGTGAGTAGATGGCCCAGGCGTCTCTTGTTATCTAATCAACTGTCGCCTTTATTAGCAGCAGCCGGCACGAGACACAAGGGGGGAGTTGGAGCCCAAGAAAGACACACGGACTGAGACACGCTGGACTGAAAAGTCTGAAAATATATTATTGGAAAGCAATCTCTGAATGAAATGAGTGTTTTCACGCAATTAGTACGTGCTATCTTAATGTAATCAAGCTAGTGTTGTTAGCATTAGCAAATATGCTAACACGTTTACATGTGTCTGTGTTAGTAACATTAACTTACAATGGCATTCTTTTTGTATTGTTTCAGTTTCGTAAAGTTGTCACCGAGAAGTTATTGAGTCTGTTTAGCTGACTGGAGAGCTAGCTTCCGCCGCTAGTGGGTCTATGACAATGACTTCTGTTTTGTTTGATCGGCCGTTTTACTGCTGCGATACAGGCACTGTTTGGAAGCAATTAAGGTATGTAAATAAACATTTCCAAAATTTTTCGTACCGGTATATTGTTTATTTGCGGCTAATATACACTATAATGCCAAAAGTATTTGACCACCCATACAAATGATGACAATCAGGTGTCCTAATCACTTGGCCCGGTGTATAAAATCAAGCACTTAGGCATGGAGACAAACATTTGTGAAAGAATGGGCCGCTCTCAGTGATTTCCAGCGTTTAACTGTAATAGGATGCCACCTGTACAACAAATCCAGTCGTGAAATTTCCTCGCTCCTAAATATTCCAAAATCTACTTTATTATAAGAAAAGTGAAGAGTTTGGGAACAACAGCAACTCAGCCACTAAGTGGTAGGCCACGTAAACTGACAGAGAGGGGGTCAGCGGATGCTGAAGCGGATAGTGCAAAGACTTTCTGCACAGTCAGTAGCTCCAAACTTCATGTGACCTTCCAATTAACCCACGTACAGTACACAGAGAGCTTCATGGAATGGGTTTCCATTGCCGAGCAGCTGCATCTAAGCCATAAATCACCAAGTCCACTGCAAAGCGTGGGATGCAGTGGTGTAAAGCACGTCACCACTGGACTCTAGAGCAGTGGAGACGCCTTTTCCGGAGTGATGAATTATGATTTTCCATATGATGAACAAGTCTGGGTTTGAAAGTTGTCAGGAGAACGCTACATTTCGGACTGCATCGTGCCGAGTGTGTAATTTGGTGGAGGAGGAATTATGGTGTGGGGTTGGTTTTTCAGGAGTTGGGCTTAGCCCCTTAGTTCCGGTGAAAGGAACTTTGAATGCTCCAGGATACCACAACATTTTGGACAATTCCATGGGATGGCACTTCAAGTCATACTTGCCAACCTTGATACTTCCGATTTTGGGAGGTGGGGGCGTGGTCGGGGGTGGGGCGGGGCGTGGTTGGGGGCGTGGTTAAGAGGGGAGGAGTATATTGAAAGCTAGTATTCACCAAGCAAAGTATTTCATACATATATATATATATATATATATATATATATATATATATATATATATATATATATATATATATATATATCCTAAAAATATGCAAACAAAACTGTGTTTGGATAATTGATACTTCAAACTTGCATAAATAAATCTTAAGGAATATAACATAACTTGGCTTCTGGGAGTTTCAAAATGTAATGAATAAAATGCTAAAGTTGTTGATAAACAAGCAATTATTTTAATAATTAAATATGGTCATTTTAAATGAATTATTATGATCATTTAAAATCAATTATTTCAAATATGTTTATTTTAATGTATAATTCTATGGCTGGATGTAATAAGGAGTCAGGAAAAAAATACAAAGAAAAGACAATTAATTTTGATGTTTTTAGCAAAATATAGTAAACATTTTTATTTTATTTTTTTTAAATTAATAAATATATTTATTTTTAGGTAAGATAAACATAATAATACAATTTATCTCTAGTCTGGATGATTTAGTTGTCACCCTGTTGTCCTCCCGTCATAAAAAAAAGGCTGTCCTCCCTCAGGTCCGCATGGAGCTGGAGGGGGCGTGGCTTCCTGCTCCGGCTAAAAACCGGGAGATTTTCGGGAGAATATTTGTCCCGGGAGGTTTTCGGGAGAGGCGCTGAATTTCGGGAGTCTCCCGGAAAATTCGGGAGGGTTGGCAAGTATGCTTCAAGTTCATATGTGAGTAAAGGCAGGTGGCCAAATACTTTTGGCAATATAGTGAATGTAAAAATATTGACTTATACAATTTAATGGTTGCTGCTCTATAGCCCGGAGAGTACAGTAATCAGGTGTTACATTTTGTAAATAACCTCTTTCCCAATTTACGATTTAAGTAAATAAACGCCCCTACTATAATTAACTTAGTCCAGATACTAATTGTCCAGGGATTCCACTAAAAGTCTCCTCTTCGCTCTCTCGCCATACTGTGGCAACAGTGTTTTTAATAAAATCTCCATCTCCTGATTCGAAAATCGCCCTGAAGCTGTGATTAAATTTGTTCATTACCATCCTTGTGTGACAGAGTACCACTGTGTCAGCCCCCCTCACAGGTCAGACAGGCAGGCCGAGAGCAATATTCAGACAAGAAGAATATCAGCGGTGTGCTCATTAGGAAGAAGGAGGGCGGACATCAAGACGAGGCTACTTTTGAATCACGGAAAGACTTTCAGGATCCGTGCAGGATCAAAGGAATAATCAAAAGCAGTCACTGCCGGTGTGCCAACCTTCTTAAGAAATGGCCAAGCTTCTTCTTGGAGAGGCCAGCTTTTGGCTGCCTTAAAACAGTCAACCAGCTGTTTTTTTTCTTTCTTTTTGTATTACTGGTTTATTTTAGCTTCATAGTGATGCGTTTGGCATCGACTGTTTATTTTACTGTAATTAAAGAAGCTTTAAACAGGTGGTGTTGTTACTGGGTGATGAAACTTGGGGAAATGTTAAATGGCAGATTGCAGAGGTGGGACCAAGTCATTGCTTTGCAAGTCACAAGTAAGTCTCAAATCTTTGCCCTCAAGTCCCGAGCATACTTGCCAACCTTGAGACCTCCGATTTCGGGAGGTGGTGGGGGCGTGGTTGGGGTGGGGCAGGGCGTGGATAAGAAGGGAGGAGTATATATATATATTTATATATATATATCCATCCATCCATCTTCTTCCGCTTATCCGAGGTCGGGTCGCGGGGGCAGCAGCTTAAGCAGGGAAGCCCAGACTTCCCTCTCCCCAGCCACTTCGTCCAGCTCCTCCCGGGGGATCCCGAGGCGTTCCCAGGCCAGCCGGGAGACATAGTCTTCCCAACGTGTCCTGGGTCTTCCCCGTGGCCTCCTACCGGTCGGACGTGCCCGAAACACCTCCCGAGGGAGGCGTTCGGGTGGCATCCTGACCAGATGCCCGAACCACCTCACTGGCTCCTCTCGATGTGGAGGAGCAGCGGCTTTACTTTGAGCTCCCCCCGAATGACAGAGCTTCTCACCCTATCTCTAAGGGAGAGCCCCGCCACCCGGCGGAGGAAACTCATTTCGGCCGCTTGTACCCGTGATCTTGTCCTTTCGGTCATGACCCAAAGCTCATGACCATAGGTGACGATGGGAACGTAGATCGACCGGTAAATCGAGAGCTTTGCCTTCCGGCTCAGCTCCTTCTTCACCACAACGGATCGATACAGTGTCCGCATTACTGAAGACGCCGCACCGATCCGCCTGTCGATCTCACGATCCACTCTTCCCTCACTCGTGAACAAGACTCCGAGGTACTTGAACTCCTCCACTTGGGGCAAGATCTCCTCCCCAACCCGGAGATGGCACTCCACCCTTTTCCGGGCGAGAACCATGGACTCAGATTTGGAGGTGCTGATTCCCATCCCAGTCGCTTCACACTCGGCTGCGAACCGATCCAGTGAGAGCTGAAGATCTTGGCCAGATGAAGCCATCAGGACCACATCATCTGCAAAAAGCAGAGACCTAATCCTGCAGCCACCAAACCAGATACCCTCAACGCCTTGACTGCGCCTAGAAATTCTGTCCATAAAGGTTATGAACAGAATCGGTGACAAAGGGCAGCCCTGGCAGAGTCCAACCCTCACTGGAAACGGGTCCGACTTACTGCCGGCAATGCGGACCAAGCTCTGACACTGATCATACAGGGAGCAAACCGCCACAATAAGACAGTCCGTTACCCCGTACTCTCTGAGCACTCCCCACAGGACTTCCCGGGGTACACGGTCGAATGCCTTCTCCAAGTCCACAAAGCACATGTAGACTGGTTGAGCAAACTCCCATGCACCCTCAAGGACCCTGCCGAGAGTATAGAGCTGGTCCACAGTTCCACGACCAGGACGAAAACCACACTGTTCCTCCTGAATCTGAGGTTCGACTATGTTTTTAGCAAAATATAGTTAAAATGTATTTTTTTTAATTTTTTTTAATTGATAAATATATTTATTTTTAGGTAAGATAAACATAATAATACAATTTATTTCTAGTCTGAATGATTTAGTTCTTGTCACCCTGTTGTCCTCCCGTCGGGAAAAAAGGCTGTCCTCACTCAGGTCCGCATGGAGCTGGAGGGGGCGTGGCCTCCAGCTCTGGCTGAAAATCAGGAGATTTTCGGGAGAATATTTGTCCAGGGAGGTTTTCGGGAGAGGCGCTGAATTTCGGGAGTCTCCCGGAAAATTCGGGAGGGTTGGCAAGTATGGTCTCGAGTCAAGTCCCGAGTCAAGACAGGCAAGTCCCGAGTCAAGTCCAAAGTCAAGACTGGAAAGTCTCAAGTCAAGTCCCAAGTCCTGCATTTTGAGTTTTGAGTCCTTTCAAGTCCTTTTAACCACAGACTGATATATTTACACTGATTGTGTATGCTTTTAAAACGCTGTATTTATTTATTAAAACAAGTGCATTTGAAATTGCAGGAAAAAAAAATAGTGCTGACATTGCACTTCATAATAGCACTATTAACCAGTCATTTTAAACATTTAACTCATTCCTTTACAGAATAAACACATTTGCAAAAACAAGTGCAACTGTACTTATTTGTACAAAAGTGTTAACATTGTATTTCCATGGCATATTGCATTGTAACTACAAACCCCGTTTCTATATGAGTTGGGAAATTGTGTTAGATGTAAATATAAACGGAATACAATGATTTGCAAATCCTTTTCAACCCATATTCAAGTGAATGCACTACAAAGACAAGATATTTGATGGTCAAACTCTTAAATTTTATTTTTTTTTGCAAATAATAATTAACTTAAAATTTCATAGCTGCAACACGTGCCAAAGTAGTTGGGAAAGGGCATGTTCACCACTGTGTTACATGGCCTTTCCTTTTAACAACACTCAGTAAACGTTTGGGAACTGAGGAGACACATTTTTTAAGCTTCTCAGGTGGAATTCTTTCCCATTCTTGCTTGATGTACAGCTTAAGTTGTTCAACAGTCCGGGGGTCTCCGTTGTGGTATTTTAGGCTTCATAATGCGCCACACATTTTCAATGGGAGACAGGTCTGGACTACAGGCAGGCCAGTCTAGTACACACACTCTTTTACTATGAAGCCACGTTGATGTAACACGTGGCTTGGCATTGATTTGCTGAAATAAGCAGGGGCGTCCATGGTAACGTTGCTTGGATGGCAACATATGTTGCTCCAAAACCTGTATGTACCTTTCAGCATTAATGGCGCCTTCACAGATGTGTAAGTTACCCGTGTCTTGGGCACTAATACACCCCCATACCATCACAGATGCTGACTTTTCAACTTTGCGCCTATAACAATCCGGATAATTATTTTCCTTTTTGGTCCGGAGGACACGACGTCCACAGTTTCCAAAAACAATTTGAAATGTGGACTTGTCAGACCACAGAACACTTTTCCACTTTGTATCAGTCCATCTTAGATGAGCTCAGGCCCAGCGAAGCCGACGGCGTTTCTGGGTGTTGTTGATAAACGGTTTTCACCTTAAATAGGAGAGTTTTAACTTGCACTTACAGATGTAGCGACCAACTGTAGTTACTGACAGTGGGTTTCTGAAGTGTTCCTGAGCCCATGTTGTGATATCCTTTACACACTGATGTCACTTGTTGATGCAGTACAGCCTGAGGGATCGAAGGTCACGGGCTTAGCTGCTTACGTGCAGTGATTTCTCCAGATTCTCTGAACCCTTTGATGATATTACGGACCGTAGATGGTGAAATCCCTAAATTCCTTGCAATAGCTGGTTGAGAAAGGTTTTTCTTAAACTGTTCCACAATTTGCTCACGCATTTGTTGACAAAGTGGTGACCCTCGCCCCATCCATGTTTGTGAATGACTGAGCATTTCATGGAATCTACTTTTATACCCAATCATGGCACCCACCTGTTCCTAATTTGCCTGTTCACCTGTGGGATGTTCCAAATAAGTGTTTGATGAGCATTCCTCAACTTTATCAGTATTTATTGCCACCTTTCCCAACTTCTTTGTCACGTGTTGCTGGCATCAAATTCTAAAGTTAATGATTATTTGCAAAAAAAAAAAAATGTTTATCAGTTTGAACATCAAATATGTTGTCTTTGTAACATATTCAACTGAATATGGGTTGAAAATTATTTGCAAATCATTGTATTCCGTTTATATTTACATCTAACACAATATCCCAACTCATATGGAAACGGGGTTTGTAGTTCCACAGCACTTTCTATCCTGTTCTTACCTTATCTCATTGATCTCATCTCATACTGTATGTGTGTTGATGTGTGCGTACACATGAAAAATATAACAAATACATGAACATAACTATGAACAGAGTTGTACTTTTTAGATGTCAGGGCCCTATGCAATATGTACACATATTCTTAATATAGTATACATTTTAACTGACCTTTATTTGACAATGTTTGTCTTATTGTAGGTGGCTAAAATACGCGGTGCTGCTGACCGCCGTCTAACGTTACGTTACTGTGTGTGATACATTGACTAACGTAACGTTATGTATAAGTACCTCATGCAACCCTGCTTAAAAAAAATCACTTGACAAAAAGTATGAATAAGGTACAAACTGCAGTGGATGCAACAGATTGCTGTGTTTGCAATGACGTCATAACCATAGACATCTTATAAGTAGACGTAGCATTGGTTGCTGTGACGTGAGCAATTTGGCCGCCATTTTGAAGTGGTGATGAGGATCCGGCGAGCAGCCTAAACTGACAGCTGACAGGTAGAAAACAAAGCGAAGAACAGCGTTTTCCTACTGAAATGAGCGGACTGTTGAAAATAGGAATCGGGGGATTACTTTTCACAAGTAAGATTTAACATTAACGTACTATTGGTTGTATTTTATGAAAAGAATATTACCGCAGAGTTGAGACGGAGCAAAGATCTTCAATATTTGTATGTGAAAATCACAAAGAAATCTTCTGGGGGAGGATGACGCCCCAACAGGGGTTTGGTTTATAAACTTTCAGTCCCACCTAAAACAAAATTCACCAGGCGCCACTGATTATGATGCATTCTCATTTTAGGCAAAATATAAGACAGACCAGAGGCAAGACAGACATGTTTGTGATGGACATGTGCACTTTTGACCTTAGTAGAATAATCCTCTAAAGCAGGGGTCGGCAACCCGCGGCTCTAGAGCCGCATGCGGCTCTTTAGTGCCGCCCTAGTGGCTCTCTGGAGCTTTTTAAAAAATGTATGAAAAATGGAAAAAGATGAGGGGAAAAAAATATATTTTTTGTTTTAATATGGTTTCTGTAGGAGGACAAACATGACACAAGCCTCCCTAATTGTTACAAAGCACACTGTTTATATTAAACATGCTTCACTGATTCGAGTATTTGGCGAGCGCCGTTTTGTCCGACTAATTTTGGCGGTCCTTGAACTCACCGCAGTTTGTTTACATGTATAACTTTCTCCGACTATATAGGACGTGTTTTATGCCACTTCTTTTTCTGTCTCATTTTGTCCACCAAACTTTCCACAGAGGTGAGTTTTGTTGATGTTATTGACTTGTGTGGAGTGCTAATCAGACATATTTGGTCACTGCATGACTGCAAGCTAATCGATGCTAACATGCTATTTAGGCTAGCTATATGTACATATTACATCATTATTATGGCGTCACATTAGTGCCAAAAATCCGAGCGCATAAAAACTGTTATCGCGTGCTGATTCTCCACTTCGTGCGCGCGCGACACCATTTTGCGCGCGCGCGGTGCCTTTTTGCGCGCGCGCGGTGCCTTTCTGCGCGCGCGCGACGCCTTTCTGCTCGCTCTCTGTGTACTCCTGGCATCTCTCCTCGCGTTGTCATGTTTCTTTTTGGCACTTTGGGGGCGGGTATGCTTAGACGGCCCCTTCTTTCTGATTGGCTCTGAGCATTTTTCATATGACCAATCATTCTCCAGTGTAGCAACGTTGTAGCCATCTTACCTCGGACATCTAGCCTCAATCATTACATTGATGTCAATGGTACATGTACTTATTAAATTACCATAACTTGCCCGATTTTCGACCAATTAACAAACGGTTTGCCTTGTTACAAATCTTATTACATGTAGATATGACATAGGATGCTGTACCTGTTGAAATTACCTTATTCGCTTTAAAAAAAAAAGACTTAATTGTGCAACATAGTTGTGTAGGATCAGTGTTAGTCAGTTCTCTGATTATTTTAAACGGTTTCAGAATACATTATTAAAAGCTATTTTTAACATTTTAAAAACAAAATTCAAAGATTATTTCATTAATTTTATGGCTGAATCAAAAGAAATTCCATAAATTAGAAAACAAATGTTCCAGAAGAAGTGAAAATATAAAATAATGTTATGGTTGGATGTTATTGCTGGTGGACCAGTTCTGGCTGAAAGATGTGATTATGGTGTTTGTTGTCTTATTATTTATTTGGGTCACATTTTGTATTACCCTGTATTGTGTTTATGTGGTATGAAATAACCTTCATCAGCGCGCAACATTTTTTTATCCACTTCTTCCTCCGTAAATCTTGATACATATTGACGATGACCCGCCCTGCTATACTTCTGATTGGCTCTGAGCATTTTTCAGCATTTTTCGCCTGACCAATCAGAAAGAAGGGGCCGTCTAAGCACACCCGCCCCCAAAGTGCCAAAAAGAAACATGACAGCGCGAGGAGAGATGCCAGGAGTACACAGAGAGCGCGCAGAAAGGCGTCGCGCGCGCGCAGAAAGGCACCGCGCAAAAAGGCACCGCGCAAAAAGGCACCACGTGCGCGCAAAATGGTGTCGCGCACGCGCACGAAGTGGAGAATCAGCGCGCGATAACAGTTTTTATGCGCTCGAATTTTTGGCACTAATGTGACGCCATACATTATGCCTCATTTGTAGCTATATTTGAGGTCATTTAGTTTCCTTTAAGTCCTCTTAATTCAATTTATATCTCATGACACACTATCTGTATGTAATATGGCTTTTAATTTTTTGCGGATTTGTTTTTGTATTTTTGGTCCAATATGGCTCTTTCAACATTTTGGGTTGCCGACCCCTGCTCTAAAGGATTCTGTGACCAAATACAAACACATGCCAGCTCACAATCATATAAGAAAATGGCACACGGTATAATTCACCACAATATACAAATCTTAATTTAGGATGTCTTATCAACTAAAAATGACCACGAACGGATCATTTCACTAGTTCTTAGTATTTTTCCCCAAAAATCTCATCGTTTTTATCTCATCTTTTGTCTGTTCACACAAAATCCATTTTGAAAAACAACTGATATTTTTTTAACGCGGTGGTTTCATCTCTCTTTAAAATCTCCAGTCTTGCTCATCTTTACCTCGAAGACAAAGCGCATGGACTTTATCGTCTCATCTGTCTTGGAGCCGCTTCAGAGTTCAACCTTTTTGAATGATTGTGTGGACAGAAACCTGGCGGCAGTAAACGTTTGAAGCTGCCTATCGGATATATCGCCGCCGTGACCTTGTTGTGCAGCAAATCATCGGCGCGGAGGTTGCAGAGATGACGCTAGATATTTCACTGTGACAAGAGGTCAGGAGATTTATCCCGAGCGGTTCCACTCAGACCTCGTCTTACATTTGGGAGGGTAGGGGGGACCTCACTTTCACTGTGAGTGACAACTTGGTCTCATTCATATGCACTTTGACTCCCTTTCAAATCCATGTCTTCATTTAACTTCATTTCCTCGCTCTGACCATTGAGGTTAAAGCCCTCAGCATCCCTGTAGGAAAAGTGTGTCGGTGTGTCGGTGTGGCATTTGCTGCCTTCAAGAATCAATCTTCCATGTGAGAGGAGCATCCGTTTCTGTTGAGGACGCGCAAAATATCAATGTAACAGTTGCCGTTAGTTGCTCTGACACTAACTGAACTTTACTTGTTTGTGTGGGCACAAGAAAATAACAAAACATTAGTGAAGCTGTTAATTAGTACAAATCAAACTTTATTGTATTGCACTTTTCATACACAGGCATGTGTACAACACAAACTGCTGTAGAAAAGAAAGAAAGAAGAAGACACACACACTCTTGTATGTGTTACCTTTTTGAGACCATTTCAGGCGCGCTAAGAACATATATTTTTCCACGATTTCAGCACTCAGGTTAACCATACCTAAATAGACACAACATACTGCATTACACAAGACTACCCGAATGTACTCGAATGATTGAAAAAAATAAATGTTTTTAAGCTAAATTATTGGTAAACACAGTTTGTGTATAATCATTTACGTAAAACCGCGAGTAATGAATAACGTTTTCATCAATTAATATATTCTGTAGACATACCCTCATCCGCTCTCTTTTCCTGAAAGCTGATCTGTCCAGTTTTGGAGTTGATGTCAGCATCTGCTTTGAGTGTCGCAGGATATTCACACATTCTTGCCATCTCGTCGGTAAAGTGTGCGGAACAAACGACTGACCATTCCAGGCTTTCCCCACAGCCTCGTATTTTGAACAAATTTCGTCCAATTTCATGCCACTTTCGCATCTTTGGGCCACTGGTGCAACTTGAATCCGTCCCTGTTCGTGTTGTTACACCCTCCAACAACACACAGACGAAAGTGAGAAAATGGCGGATTGCTTCCCGATGTGACGTCATGTTGTGACGTCATCGCTCCGAGAGCGAATAATAGAAAGGCGTTTCATTCGCCAAAATTCACCCATTTAGAGTTCGGAAATCGGTTAAAAAAAAAAAAGGTCTTTTTTCTGCAACATCAAGGTATATATTGACGCTTACATTGGTCTGGTGATAATGTTCCCCTTTAATAATGACGTTAGAAAACAACACAGCAGGGGCGTCACTAGCTTTTAAGGACGGGGGGGGCTTAGCCCCCAGGAGATGCACAGGATGTCAGCGAATGTAGCGCACAGCACAAAACCTCACAAACGGCTAACAAAGACTTAGAAATTATTCATTGTTATTATTATTATTTCAGTCGGTTTATTTTCAATCTGTGTTCGGTACAACAACAAACACCATCCAGAAATAAATAAAACAAATGGCTTATCGATAAGCCATTTAAAAAAAAAAAAGGTTTTAATATTTATTCATATGTATCATTATTCTCCTACTCACCTTTCCAGTAGAGGCCTCTCCCCTCTCACTTTATGTGCTCCTCTGCCCTGACTCCTACAGGTCAATAGGGGTTGTGGAGTGATTATTATTATCATCTACTGATGATAGTCATACGTGAATGAGCTCAGCTCCTGTTCTCCTCCATGTGTAAAGTGAGAAACACAGCTGATGCGCCAGAAGGAAGTAACCCCAAAGATAGCAAATGGTAAAAAAGAGTGCACATTTAACTTTATAAATAACCAGGACCTTCATGATGCATTTCAGGCTAACTAGCTAACTAAGTAGCAGCATTGTTTTAGAGTGGGAATGTAACTTTTTGTCAAACACAGACCTGGTGTAAAGTGGACATACTTGCCACTTTACAGGCGTGGTTAAGAGGGGAGGAGTATATTTACAGCTAGAATTCACCAAGTCAAGTATTTCATATATATACATATAAGAAATACTTTACTTTCAGTGAATTCTAGCTTTATATATATATATATATATATATATATATATATATATATATATATATATATATATATATATATATATATATATATATATATATATATATATATATATATATATATATATATATATATATATATATATTTATATAAATAAGAGAAATACTTGAATTTCAGTGTTCATTTATTTACACATATACACACACATAACACTCATCTATTCATTGTTGAGTTAAGGGTTGAATTGTCCATCCTTGTTCTATTCTCTGTCACTATTTTTCTAACCATGCTGAACACCCTCTCTGATGATGCATATTTTTGCTATGTTTTTATTATGTTGGACAAGAGTCACGTCAGAGTCAAAAATCACGCCCAGCTTTTTTATATACTGTGTTGGTTTAAACCAGGGGTCACCAGCCTTTTTGAAACCAAGAGCTACTTCTTGGGTACTGATTAATGCGAAGGGCTACCAGTTTGATACACACTTAAATAAATAAATATATTGTCATTTGTAAGTTACATGTAAGTGTGATTTAAACAAGAATAGCTGAATAAATAAATCTACATATATATATATATATATATATATATATTAAAAAAATGGGTATTTCTGTCTGTCATTCCGTTGTACATTTTTTTTCCTTTTACGGAAGGTTTTTTGTAGAGAATAAATGATGAAAAAAAACTTAATTGTACGGTTTAAAAGAGGAGAAAACACGAAAAAAAAAATAACTAAATTTTGAAACATATTTTATCTTCAATTTCGACTCTTTAAAATTCAAAATTCAACCGGAAAAAAAAGAGAAGAACTAGCTAATTCGAATCTTTTTGAAAAAATTAAAAAAATAATTTATGGAACATCATTAGTCATTTTTCCTGATTAAATTTAATTTTAGAATTTTAATGACATGTTTTAAATAGGTTAAAATCGTATCTGCACTTTGTTAGAATATATAACAAATTAGACCAAGCTATATTTCTAACAAAGACAAATCATTATTTCTTCAAGATTTTCCAGAACAAACATTTTAAAAGAAATTCAAAAGACTTTGAAATAAGATTTACATTTGATTCTACAGATTTTCTAGATTTGCCAGAATATTTTTTTTGAATTTTAATCATAATAAGTTTGAAGAAATATTTCACAAATATTCTTCGTCGAAAAAACAGAAGCTAAAATGAAGAATTAAATTAAAATGTATTTATTATTCTTCACAATAAAAAAAATACATTTACTTGAACATTGATTTAAATTGTCAGGAAAGAAGAGGAAGGAGTTTAAAAGGTAAAAAGGTATATGTGTTTAAAAATCCTAAAATCATTTTTAAGGTTGTATTTTTTTCACTAAAATTGTCTTTCTGAAAAATATAAGAAGCAAAGTAAAAAAATGAATGAATTTATTTAAACAAGTGAAGACCAAGTCTTTAAAATATTTTCTTGGATTTTTAAATTCTATTTGAGTTTTGTCTCTCTTAGAATTAAAAATGTCGAGCAAAGCAAGAACAGCTTGCTAGTAAATAAATACAATTCAAAAAATAGAGGCAGCTCATTGGTAAGTGCTGTTATTTGTGCTATTTTTAGAACAGGCCAGTGGGCTACTCATCTGGTCCTTACGAGCTACCTGGTGCCCGCGGGCACCGCGTTGGTGACCCCTGGTTTAAACTATTGTAATTTTTGTAAACATCTCTCCCTCTAGCCTGCAGGAACTATAACAAAAACCTCTGTTTTGTCCTAGTTGAGCTGTGGGAAATTCACTGCCATCCATGACTTGACGTCTGCAATGCAGTTAAAAAGGGTATCTATTGGTCCGGTGTCATCAGTAGACACCATTGTGTATCATCAGCGTCACTATGGAAACCGATGCCGTGTCTCCTAATGACGTCCCCAAGAGGCGGCATATAAAGATGAAAAAAAAATGCGACATGTCTATTATTAACTCTTATGATGTTTTGCATATGTTTAATGTTTATATTCATCTACGAGAAAGCGAACCACCAGGTTTAAGTGAATAAGGGACTTTTTGTTGTGAGCACACAATAAATCACAGCCCCGAACTTTGCACATGTTGACTAGATTAGTCCTGGCAAGATAAAAGGCAGTAAATTGGACCTTGGTATGCAAAGTGAGAGCTCTATCCGTGAGAAGAGACTACATGTTTAACTTAACGCAAACATTTAAGTAATGACCTACATCTGTTGTTTTAAGACATGGGTTGTATTCTACTGAACTAGCACACACTCAGACACAGGAAGGAGGCATATAAAACTGTTGGCTACGCTTCAAATTAGGAGAGACACATTTTTTGGGGGCCGATACCTCCCCCAGGTACTGCAGTCCTGTATAATGACTCTCGCTTGCAGTGACGTGCGGTGAGGTTGATGGCTGGTGAGGCACTGACTTCATCACAGTCAGATTTACAAACATATGAACCCTAAAGAGTATCTTATTCACCATTTGATTGGCAGCAGTTAACAGGTTATGTTTAAAAGCTCATACCAGCATTCTTCCCTGCTTGGCACTCAGCATCAAGGGTTGGAATTGGGGGTTAAATCACCAAAAATGATTCCCAGGCGCGGCGCCGCTGCTGCCCACTGCTCCCCTCACCTCCCAGGGGGTGATCAAGGGGATGGGTCGAATGCAGAGGACAAATTTCATTACACCTAGTGTGTGTGTGACAATCATTGGTACTTTAACCTAACTTTAACTTTACACATACAAACTGTAGCACACAAAAAAGCACATTTAATAAAAAAAACGTTATTATGGTCTTACCTTTACTTATAAATTAAGTCCATGCGCCGCAACTAAAGCCCTCACTTAAACTTTCCACGTGCAAGATTGAATCTATTTAAAAAAGTGTAACCGAGGGTTTATAAATGTCGCCTATACTGTATGAAACTACAAAATAACAAACACGGAGGCTCCAGTTTACACGAGGACCACTTTATTTACCTTCTGTCAAAAACCTCCGCAACGTGATATCACTTCTGCTCTTAGCGCCTTCAAAATAAGAGCTCAAGACATATACTGTATAACAGCGCATAACAGGAACTTAACATCACAAAGAGGAAAGCCCATGAAAATAGGTTACAAAAGTTATTTAATAAGAAGCCAAAAAGTGCAAAAACAATAATGTTCGTGTTGGAGGAGTTGTGAATTAGGTACACCTGCAGTCTGCAGGTGTACCTAATGTTGTGGCCCTGCAGTCATTCACAACTCCTCCAACACAAACATTATTGTTTTTGCACTTTTTGGCTTCTTATGAAATATTTTTTTTAAATAGATTCAATCTTACACGTGGA
>NC_084548.2:11590000-11792500 GCF_033978685.3 Nerophis lumbriciformis
CCCCTCCCCGAGGAAAAGAAATATGACTTATAATATGACTACAAATATGACTTATAATATGACTACAAATAGTATCATTTGTCAATACAATTGTTATAAGTACACCTCTGCATAGCAATGTATCATTAACACAATACTTTTGTAAATAAAGGGAACTACAACAAATTTCAATATTGGCTTTATTTTAACAGAATATCTTACACTACATTAAACACTCACAGTTAAAGAACAATTTTACTAGGTTAAAATATAAATGAAAAGACATTGAAATGGCATCAACCCCGAAGGGAACGTCTTCCCCGTGCTCATCGACTACAGTCTGCACCGGACCGAACAGCAGGACAGGTGTAACAACTACATCATTACCTGTCACTTTTTTATAAATCCTTGTGCAAATCTGAATGCTTATTATTTAAATGTTAACCTAAGTTTGAAGCAAAGGTGGTAATACTAATCGCCACATTTGGCGAGGCGTGTTTTTAAAGCAGCTGTTGTGAGAGTAGCGTGTGTGTGTTTGTGCCCCTTTAAGAATGACAGTATGTGGGGTGAGTGACATGGGCAAGATAGGAGAGGTAGCGCTAGCATGTGCAGGAGTGTCAATAGCATGGTGGATATCCGGTTGTGCCCTGTGGAAATAATATATAAAGTGACCAAGTAACTAATCGACGGCCTCGTCATTCATACCAAAGAGCGGGGCTTTACGAACCCATTGGGAAGTGAAAGGTCTCCCCTGTTCTCCTCGACCACGGTCTGGGAGCCTACAAGCAGGAAAGGTGTAAAACAGTACTTGCAACGTGGTACCCCTCTGTTTAAAGCGTCACCTCTATTGTTAGTTTTGAAGCCCAAATTCCTCCATATTGTACTTCACCACCCTCTTTATTAACCAGTATCATTTTAGTTTTTTGGCATTTTTCCTCTCCAAGATGTTATTGCTTGTATGCACTTTGTGTGTGCGTTTTGACACCCTCAACATCATGCGCCTCGGCCTTGTAGTCTCCGCCGCAAAGCGTCACTCAGATGAAAGACCGGTACTGGTACTTTTCAAAGGTGGTATAGTGCAGATTTCAATTGATTAGTACGGTGATACTTTATTAGTACCGGTATACCGTACAACCCTAATTAACATTAAATAAATGTAAAAAATAAAGTCATATAAATCAACCGACAACAAAAACAACTTAAACATTATTTTTTTATTCGGTTATAGAAAAAATAAGTTCAATAACATTTCTTAGTCTGTTATAGAAAATATTTAATGTGCATCAATTTTCCTGAAATAAAAACTAAATCCTTTTTTAAGCTATAAACATTTTTTGACCGGCTTGAACCATTTGATACTGAAAAATAAAACCAAAAAAACACAATCTATTTATATAAAACAGCACCATATTTTAAACACTTTAGCCTGTAAAACAAAAATGACTACAACAATGCGTGCATTCATCACTTTTTTTTTTTTTTAAAGGGGGAAGTCAGGAGTAATGGCTACAATGAGCATGTTTTGTAGGGCACAGCTTTTCAAAGCAGGTTTTGAAGCATAATACTGCAGGATCCTTTTAAATGGTTTACACACTCAAAAGGAGCTTATGGACTACAATGGCGGACACGCGCAAGGCACTCTGGGTACTGTCATACCATATATGGATAATCTGCTGATGTTTTTCCCAACCTGTGACGTCACAGGTTGTGCAAATTTCAAACGGCTCGTTTGGAGAAAGTATTAGTTTCATTAGTATCTCCGCGATGCTTCCATGGTTTGATTTACATTTTTCGGAAATGATGCAGATCCTAAATACACAAATAGACTTCATTTAATTTCAATATGCAGGGCTGGTTTAAGACACGAGTATTCAGAGTTACGGGCTTAGTCGTGGAACACAATGTGCTTGTAGTTTGAGGTACCACTGTAATACGTCTGTTTGGCCGCTAAGTACTTGAGCTGGTGCCTTGTCTGCAACCAGACCTGACGTCATGACCAATGTTCCCTCTAATTTTTCATGTGTGTGAGCAAACGCAAAAACTCCCTGAGCATTCAGTGGAGCCCATGTGAGCAACATCAGACGTGCACACTGTGGCCACACCAGCAGCACACTTGTCCCAAACCTGACTAAATAACAAGTTAAATCTCCATCCATCCGTCCATTTTCTACCGCTCGTCCCTTTCGGGGTCGCGGGGGGTGCTGGAGCCTATCTCAGCTGCATTCGGGCGGAAGGCGGTGTACACCCTGGACAAGTCCCCAGCTCATCGCAGGGCCAACACAGATAGACAGACAACATTCTCTTATTATTATAATCAAATGACAGCAGTCATTTCCATTTCTAATATAAGTGTTACGGCCCACTTACAATGACAATAACAAAAAATATTGTTTTTCATGAACTGTGTACTTTTATTTGTCTGGGTGGAGGTCCTGCTTTGGAAATAGTTTGTACCCCTTTCAGACATTGCATTTAGTTCCCATTAAAACATTCACATGTTGCACAATGAGATGTAAGCAGGGGATCATGTGCACATTCCTGCAACTTCCTGTTTGTCAAAAATATATTTTTATTAGTATTTATTTAATATACTAACAGCATATCATAATTAATATTTATAAATTAAGATCCCTAAGAAATGACACTAGAATAAGCACCCATTTGATAGGTAAATAATAGTGTAACGACCTGAAATTACACTTTATGTGTGGTGTTGGAGTTGTCCGACTTTTTGTGTGGCTGTAAACGCATCACTGGTTAAGTGCCATATGTGCATGTGTTGGCGCAAGTGAGAAAGAGCGAGCGGCTGCTGTTGATATAACAAAGTTGCTTTCGGTCTAGTTTGTACTGCAAAAAATGACCAGTTTTGCTAGATATAATTTTTTTTACTAATGTTTTGGTGATGTGTTTATGGCCGACAATAAAGAGTTTTCCTCAGTAAAGTGATCGATGGAATTCATGTCCTCAAAGCGTCTCGACAGACGTTACAATATTTGAACAATGATGAAGAAAACTGTTTTCTCTGTCGTGTTAGTGTCGTGTCAGAAATTGTTATGCGCTGAATTTTCTATTTGATTTTGTGCGTGGCATAAAGTTGCCGTGCGTAGAGGATGCTTGAGCAGTGCGCAATTGCACAGGCGCGCACCTTAGAGGGAACATTGGTCATGACTAACCTAGACCATTTGATTTTAAGGTAATCTGTAGTCGAAGCACCGACAGAATTTGGTAACTGTTCCGAGTCAAAGCTGACTAAATTTCAAGTCAACCTTCATTGTCTCTTAACAACATTCGGCTCAAAATGATAGGTTGGGATAATAAACACTCACAGTTCGGTGGAACAGGGGTTAATGCATGTGCCTCACAAAACAACGGTCCTGGGTTTGATCCCCGGGCTTGGGGTCTTTGTATCTTTGCATGTTCTCCCTGTTGACTGCGTTGGTTCCCTTCGGGTGCTCTGGCTTCTTCCCACCTCCCAAGACATGCACCTGGGGATAGGATGATTGGCAACACTAAATTGGCCCTAGCCTGTGAATGTGAATGTTGTCTGTCTATCTGTGTTGGCCCTGCGATGAGGTGGGTGTACCTCGCCTTCCGCCCGAATGCAGATCGGCTCCAGCACTCTCCGTTACCCCAAAAGGGACAAGCAGTAGAAAATGGATAGAAAGAGTTCAGTTAACAATTGCTAACAAACAGAGACTTGGTAAGAAATCACTTTCTTATTGGAGTAATACAGGTTTGAGGCACTTTGGTTTCACCTTCACACTAGAAACCATTTGGACTTGTATTACAAACTCCGAAGGTCAGGTTTCAATGAGAGATCACATAATGATACAACAAGTCAGTGCTCCTGTTAGATTTGTTGTTTTGAGTCAGTCCTTCAATCACAACTTTTCTGGGTACAACTCGAACTGAACGCATTTCTGTAGTGCCCTTGACACGCATCCTAAAGCTGGTACAATGGCGATTGCCTCGGATCACTGACGTCGGCCATCGTGGCCACATTGATTCCGTCCTCTCTCCACATCAGAAGAATAAATGATTTGACTCTGAACAATGACATGAGCAGTGCCTGTGCTGCTTTTAATGGACACCTTCTTCAGCCGCCGTTTTGTCAATAGCCCGAGTAAACACCCAGACAACAAATCTCTGTGTAAACGCTTTCCGCTCCAGCGTCGCAAAATAGTCCAGACAGAAGGTCATGATAATAGTCTTATCTGTCATTTTGTGCTGACTTGATCCACAATGTTGTTTCAGGAAAGCCGACGTGTTGACAGAGCCTGAAATTAGTTTTGTCAAATGTTTTCCTACTTTAGATGATTTCTCCTTTTGTTATCACCGAAGGAAAACGACAATCAATGAGCAGAGTGTCAGGAAGAACTTTGGCAAGAGTGAAAGGACACCTTGTACACCCGCTAACAACTTCCGAGTGATTGGAGAGGAGACAAAATCTAATTAGCCAATACAAATAAGACACTTGCTGTAACGCTACGTGCTTCGAACGGAAGAAGAGCGATCAAACAAAGTCAGACACAAACTGTGAGGCACACATTCCTTGTCTGGTTAATTAAGGAAATGTGTTTTCTGTTCAAATAGCGCCCCCAAAAAACTTCCAAAGATCCCTTTTGTAACAGTGGTACAGAGGGAAAGACGTCTGTCAGAGACTTTGAAATGCCGATAATTGTAGGGAGCAACATGCCATGTTAGTTGTCAAAAGTTGAGGACGTGTTTGTTTCCCGAAAAAAAATTGCTGGATTTGGGGAAAGACAAGTTAATAGACTGTGAGTTCATAGAACTTTTACAACAAGCACTTTACTAAGGAATGGACTGCACTATGGGTTTGAGTTCACCAGGCTAGCTTAGTTAACATATCAAGTGCATCTGTGTTTCTTTAAAGGGGAACATTATCACAATTTCAGAAGGGTTAAAACCGATAAAAATCAGTTCCCAGTGGCTTATTTTATTTTTCGAAGTTTTTTTCAAAATTTTACCCATCACGCAATATCCCTAAAAAAAGCTTCAAAGTGCCTGATTTTAACCATCGTTATATACACCCGTCCATTTTCCTATGACGTCACATAGTGATGCCAATACAAACAAACATGGCGGATAGAACAGCAAAGTATATCGACATTAGCTCGGATTCAGACTCGGATTTCAGCGGCTTAACACTGTCTGATAAGATAATTACTAACAACTATGAACTAGGTTTACAGCATATGAAATACATTTGGCAACAACATGCACTTTGAGAGTGCAGACAGCCCATTTCAGGCGCGCGAAAAACATGTTTTTCCACGATTTCAGCACTCAGGTTAACCATACCTAAATAGACACAAAATACTGCATTACACAAGACTACCCGAATGTACTCGAATGATAGCAAAAAATAAATGTTTTTAAGCAAAATTATTGGTAAACACAGTTTATGTATAATAATATACGTAAAACCGCGAGTAATAAATAAAGTTTTCATCAATTAATATATTCTATAGACATACACTCATCCGCTCTCTTTTCCTGAAAGCTGATCTGTCCAGTTTTGGAGTTGATGTCAGCAGGCCAGGGAAGCTAGGGTCGATATTCTTTTCTTGATCATCTTCGGGACGGTGTGAGCCAAGACATCCAGGGGGTTTAGCTCGCTCGTCTGCGGGAAAAAACTGCCGCCATTTCTTGCCGTGCTACCGAGGTCCTTTGTCCCTGAATAGGCAGATTCAATGGGGGTCTGGCGGCAGATTTCTTTGACTTTATCGTTGGAAATGCATCTGCTTTGAGTGTTGCAGGATATCCACACATTCTTGCCATCTCTGTCGTAGCATAGCTTTCGTCGGTAAAGTGTGCGGAACGAACGACTGACCATTTCGTCGGCTTTCCCCACACCCTCGTATTTTGAACAAATTTCGTCCAATTTATTGCCACTTTCGCATCTTTGGGCCACTGGTGCAACTTGAATCCGTCCCTGTTCGTGTTGTTACACCCTCCGACAACACACCGACAAAAGTGAGAAAATGGCGCATTGCTTCCCGATGTGACGTCATCGCTCTGAGAGCGAATAATAGAAAGGCGTTTAATTCGCCAAAATTTACCCATTTAGAGTTCGGAAATCGGTTAAAAAATATATGGTCTTTTTTCTGCAACATCAAGGTATATATTGACGCTTACATAGGTCTGGTGTTAATGTTCCCCTTTAACTTTTGCTTGACTGACTGGCTGACAAGACAACAGTCATATTTTCATATGTAAGTTATTTTATTTAGAGTATGTACATTGTTCAACAAAAATCAATTAAAAAAAAAAAAAAACTGACGTTTTTCTATAAGAGTTGAGAACCGGTTAACAGCCACGTTTTGTATTGTATTTAATTTTTCATGAAATAATTACCAAATGATGCACCATAATTGAAATAAGTTCTGAACTATGTGAGCATATAGAAATAAGCAGTGACCTCTCAAAATACCGTAATTTATGTCACCAATTGGACACGGCTAGAGATACTATACAGAAACACACTTGCACACTAGTGGCCATTGATCCCCTCAAAAGTGTTCAAAATGGTCTATTTTTCAGCACATTTAATATTCAATAAATCCGCTTCAACAATTAAAACATATGTTATGTGGTACTGTCAAAATTAAAAGAATTGTATAAAATGAATGAAACATGAAAAAAATTAAGAAATACAATTTGTAGGACCCATTCGACACCGTATAAGCCAGTGGTACCGCTCGTAGTCGGTAGTTGGTCGTAGTCGGTTGATTTGTGTGAAAGTCGCGGGCAAACCATTTCACCACCGGGATAGCTTCCGGTGTCGGTTGACCTCGTCTCCCAAGATGTAGTTTCTCTTAAGTATCCTTCTTGAAAATGGCCATGCAAATATATATCTGCCACCTAATCAACATGTTGCTCTCCTTCTTTGTGAGTACCGGTGAGATTTCTGTGGCTTTCTTTGGCTCGTATGGCTCCGGTGCCACTTCCTGTTTTCGCAACTTGGATACTCACTTGGGCCACCCAAATTAAAATTTGGTTAAAGGGGAACATTATCACAATTTCAGAATGGTTAAAACCATTAAAAATCAGTTCCCAGTGGCTTATTATATTTTTCGAAGTTTTTTTCAAAATTTTACCCATCACGCAATATCCCTAAAAAAAGCTTCAAAGTGCCTGATTTTAACCATCGTTATAAACACCCGTCCATTTTCCTGTGACGTCACATAGTGAAGCCAACACAAACAAACATGGCGGAAAGAACAGCAAGCTATAGCGACATTAGCTCGGATTCAGACTCGGATTTCAGCGGCTGAAGCGATTCAACAGATTACGAATGTAGCGAAAACGAAATTGAAGAAGAAACTGAAGCTATTGAGCCATATCGGTTTGAACCGTATGCAAGCGAAAACGACGAAAACGACACGACAGCCAGCGACACGGGTGAAAGCGAGGACGAATTCGGCGATCGCCTTCTAACCAACGATTGGTATGTGTTTGTTTGGCATTAAAGGAAACTAACAACTATGAACTAGGTTTACAGCATATGAAATACATTTGGCAACAACATGTTGCCAAATGAGTGCAGACAGCCCAATTTTCATCAATTAATATATTCTGTAGACATACCCTCATCCGCGCTCTTTCCTGAAAGCTGATCCGTCCAGTTTTGGAGTTGATGTCAGCAGGCCAGGGAAGCTAGGGTCGATAGGGGGTTTAGCTCGCTCGTCTGCGGGAACAAACTGCCGCCATTGCTTGCCGTGCTAGCGAGGTCCTTTGTCCCTGAATTGCTCACACACTCCGGCAGATTCAATGGGGGTCTGGCGGCAGATTTCTTTGACTTTATTGTTAGAAATGCATCTGCTTTGAGTGTCGCAGGATATCCACACATTCTTGCCATCTCTGTCGTAGCATAGCTTTTGTCGGTAAAGTGTGCGGAACAAACGTCCAATTTCTTGCCACTTTCGCATCTTTGGGCCACTGGTGCAACTTGAATCCGTCCCTGTTCGTGTTTTTACACCCTCCGACAACACACCGACGAGGCATGATGTCTCCAAGGTACGGAAAACAGTCGAAAAAACGGAAAATAACAGAGCTGATTTGACTCGGTGTTTGAGAAAATGGCGGATTGCTTCCCGATGTGACGCCACGTTGTGACGTCATCGCTCCGAGAGCGAATATTAGAAAGGCATTTCATTCGCCAAAATTCACCCATTTAGAGTTCGGAAATCGGTTAAAAAAATATATGGTCTTTTTTCTGCAACATCAAGGTATATATTGACGCTTACATAGGTCTGGTGATAATGTTCCCCTTTAAAAATGACTTTCATCTTTAATTATGAGCTTCTGGATATGTTAGGCCAGCAGAGAAGGCCTTGCTGGCCTTGACGGCCCACCACCGGAACATAGCAGAAGTAAGTTCTTACAATATACTAAATATGAATTGACACAATTCTTGAATATGAACATGTTGGGAGTTAAAGGAAATATGTTGGTGGGAAGCGAATTCCACAGCAGCGACGTCCTTGGCATTTATGAAGACTGTTGGAGATGTGTGTTAGACCTTGGTACAGTGACTCTGTAGAGGTGTGCAGATGTAGAATATCGTGTTGTTCGAACATTGAAGGCCAATGGGGGGAGAATTCCAGACAGCTCAAAGGACGGTTTCAGGAAGAAGTGATGGTAAAAGGTACAAAGGGATGCAACATTTCTCCGTTGCTCTAGTGGATACATTCCAATGTTGGTAGAGTCATCTATTCTTAGGATGCTGAAGGATTTTCTATGTAGCCTGTCCAACTAAATTAAAGACAGTTGGACTCACCCCGTGTTGGGCAAGCTACTTGTGGTAAGTAAGTTGTTTTACATTAATAGCAACTTCACTAAACACATGCTAAACTAAGCTGAAATAAAATGACAAAAATAGCTTAGCTACATTAAAGCAATTTTTATAAAGAACAAACTTCATACAGAGTAATTTCTATATGATCAATTAAACTGATCAGATCAATTGATTTTCCAGTTTTGTAACTTTATCATTCAGCTATAAAAGAAGACTTAATTCTAAATGACTTGATAACATTTACTAGCAGTAAAACATGAATATTTCTTGAACAAATACAATACAGACTAACACAGTCACTCACTACGTTTCCATGCACTGAATTAGTCTGATTTCTCAAAATTTTGGTTTTCTGTATTTTCACACCTATAGGTGCAGTCCCTAGTCCTTAAAAAAAAACTCTCTACCGCAAGTCTTTCTTTGCTTCAGACAATCTTGGTAGTGAAGTCACGTTCCTCGTGCAATCTACAAACCCCGTTTCCATATGAGTTGGGAAATTGTGTTTGATGTAAATATAAACGAAATACAATGATTTGCAAATCATTTTCAACCCATATTCAGTTGAATATGCTACAAAGACAACATATTTGATGTTCAAACTGATAAATATTGTTTTTTTTGCAAATAATCATTAACTTTAGAATTTGATGCCAGAAACACGTGACAAAGAAGTTGGGAAATGTGGCAATAAATACTGATAAAGTTGAGGAATGCTCATCAAACACTTATTTGGAACATCCCGCAGGTGAACAGGCACATTGGGAACAGGTGGGTGTCATGATTGTGTATAAAAGTATATTCCATGAAATGCTCAGTCATTCACAAACAAGGATGGGGCGAGGGTCACCACTTTGTCAACAAATGCGTGAGCAAATTGTTGAACAGTTTAAGAAAAACCTTTCTCAACCAGCTATTGCAAGGAATTTCGGGATTTCACCATCGACGGTCCGTAATATCATCAAAGGGTTCAGAGAATCTGGAGAAATCACTGCACGTAAGCAGCTAAGCCCGTGACCTTTGATCCCTCAGGCTGTACTGCATCAACAAGTGACATCAGTGTGTAAAGGATATCACCACATGGGCTCAGGAACACTTCAGAAACCCACTGTCAGGAACTACAGTTGGCCGCTACATCTGTAAGTGCAAGTTAAAACTCTCCTATGCAAAGCGAAAACCGTTTATCAACAACACCCAGAAACGCCGTCAGCTTCGCTGGGCCTGAGCTCATCTAAGATGGACTGATACAAAGTGGAAAAGTGTTCTGACGAGTCCACATTTCAAATTGTTTTTGGAAACTGTGGACGTCGTGTCCTCCGGACCAAAGAGGAAAAGAACCATCCGGATTGTTATAGGCGCAAAGTTGAAAAGCCAGCATCTGTGATGGTATGGGGGTGTATTAGTGCCCAAGACATGGGTAACTTACACATCTGTGAAGGCGCCATTAATGCTGAAAGGTACATACAGGTTTTGGAGCAACATATGTTGCCATCCAAGCAACGTTACCATTGACGCCCCTGCTTATTTCAGCAAGACAATGCCAAACCATGTGTTACATCAATGTGGCTTCATAGTAAAAGAGTGCGGGTACTAGACTGGCCTGCCTGTAGTCCAGACCTGTCTCCCATTGAAAATGTGTGGGGCATTATGAAGCCTAAAATACCACAACGGAGACCCCAGGACTGTTAAACAACTTAAACTGTACATCAAGCAAGAATGGGAAATAATTCCACCTGAGAAGCTTAAAAAATGTGTCTCCTTAGTTCCCAAACGTTTACTGAGTGTTTTTAAAAGGAAAGGCCATGTAACACAGTGGTGAACATACCCTTTCCCAACTACTTTGGCATGTGTTGCAGCCATGAAATTATAAGTTAATTATCTTTGCAAAAAAAAAATTAAGTTTATGAGTTTGAACATCAAATATGTTGTCTCTGTAGTGCATTCAATTCAATATGAGTTGAAAAGGATTTGCAAATCATTGTATTCCATTTATATTTACATCTAACACAATTTCCCAACTCATATGGAAACGGGGTTTGTAAGATCATTTCTTGATGCTGTCTGCTATTTAACATCAGCATAGCCATTAGAGACATAATATTTGTAATCTGTGCCAATATCGCAGCGGACATCAGGTACAACAGAGCTAGGCTGTTGACTTGTAAGGAGCCGAAGATGCCTTGTGTGACGTCACAGGTCAACCAGAAAAGCAATACATTAATCCCCGCTAAAAGGAAATGAGCACCCCCCACACCCAAACCAGTGTACGGGAGGCACACGTAATATGACCAATAGTCACATTCAAGAGTGTGCATGGACATTTGAGAAATCAGACTCATTTAGTACATGGAAACATACTGAAGGTTGATTGGCAACACTAAATTGGCCCTAGTGTGTGAATGTGAGTGTGAATGTTGTCTGTCTATCTGTGTTGGCCCTGCGATGAGGTGGTGACTTGTCCAGGGTGTACCCCGCCTTCAGCCCAATTGTAGCTGAGATAGGCTCCAGCACCCCCTGCGACCCCGAAAGGGATAAGCAGTAGAAAATGGATGGATGGATTGATGGAAACATACTGACTGGCTTGCGTCCGTTATACTCACCCCTCAAAACCTCACTCCAAGCATCATTGTAACCCAGGTGGTTCGGTCCCCCCTGGTATGCAGACCCTGGTCATCCGCATGAGAGGCGAGTGTGCTGACCACTATGCTAAAAGCCCAGTACACTCTTAAAAATTGTCAGGTAGTAAGGTTTAGTAACGCACACATACACAACTTGTTAAAAATCACGTCATTATTTCAAATACCACCACGATGTCAAGCCAGAAGGACCACCAGAAGAACAAGCTCCAACATCACAATTCCATCCATCCATCCATCTTCTTCCGCTTATCCGAGGTCGGGTCGCGGGGGCAGCAGCCTAAGCAGGGAAGCCCAGACTTCCCTCTCCCCAGGCACTTCGTCCAGCTCCTCCCGGGGGATCCCGAGGCGTTCCCAGGCCAGTCGGGAGACATAGTCTTCCCAACGTGTCCTGGGTCTTCCCCGTGGCCTCCTACCGGTCAGACGTGCCCTAAACACCTCCCGAGGGAGGCGATCGGGTGGCATCCTGACCAGATGCCCGAACCACCTCATCTGGCTCCTCTCGATGTGGAGGAGCAGCGGCTTTACTTTGAGCTCCCCCCGGATGACAGAGCTTCTCACCCTATCTCTAAGGGAGAGCCCTGCACCCGGCGGAGGAAACTCATTTTGGCCGCTTGTACCCGTAATCTTGTCCTTTCGGTCATAACACAAAGTTCATGACCATAGGTGAGGATGGGAACGTAGATCGACCGGTAAATTGAGAGCTTTGCCTTCCGGCTCAGCTACTTCTTCACCACAACGGATCAATACAGCGTCCGCATTACTGAAGATGCCACACCGATCCGCCTGTCGATCTCACGATCCACTCTTCCCTCACTCGTGAACAAGACTCTGAGGTACTTGAACTCCTCCACTTGGGGCAGGGTCTCCTCCCCAACCCGGAGATGGCACTCCACCCTTTTCCGGGCGAGAACCATGGACTCGGACTTGGAGGTGCTGATTCTCATCCCAGTCGCTTCACACTCGGCTGCGAGCCGATCCAGCGAGAGCTGAAGATCCTGGCCAGATGAAGCCATCAGGACCACATCATCTGCAAAAAGCAGAGACCTAATCCTGCAGCCACCAAACCGGATCCCCTCAACGCCTTGACTGCGCCTAGAAATTCTGTCCATAAAAGTTATGAACAGAATCGGTGACAAAGGGCAGCCTTGGCGGAGTCCAACCCTCACTGGAAACGTGTCCGACTTACTGCCGGCAATGCGGACCAAGCTCTGACACTGATCATACAGGGAGCGGACCGCCAAAATCAGACAGTCTGATACCCCATACTCTCTGAGCACTCCCCACAGGACTTCCCGAGGGACACGGTCGAATGCCTACTCCAAGTCCACAAAGCACATGTAGACTGGTTGGGCAAACTCCCATGCACCCTCAAGGACCCTGCCGGGAGTATAGAGCTGGTCCACAGTTCCACGACCAGGACGAAAACATCACAATTCTTCTAATCAAAATTTAAAGCATGATCAAAATCTACCTGCACAAAAAAAAAGCATGCTGTGTTTGACCCCTTATGGAGATTGGCTATCTCTGGGGATTTGATGGAAGCCATCAGGAGCGTTTGACTGGATGAAGAATTTTCTGTCATATCCTCTCATATCTGATGGTCTTGTTTGCTGGCGATCTACTCCAGATATCCTCCGAGCTGAACAAATATTAGGACCACTCAGAATTGGCAGCATTTGTTCAGGACATATTGTGGTGATGGCAATGGTTTTGTGAAGGAAGTTATTCAGAAGTCTGTGTCTGCTTACAGCGCCACTTGTTCGTTATGTTCTCGTCTGTTCCCATACCGACTTGTTTATTTTCAACCCAGCAACAAAAAAAAGCACAGGACAGGGCCCCGAGTTCCCAACGCATGTGATGCATCTCTCCAGGTCACTGGTTTGTGTGTGCGAGAAGTCGTTTGGCACCTTGTCCATTTCTCGATTCTAGTATAAGTCGACCTATATTTTTATGGACCTGGTTTAGAGAAAAGTAAGCATACAGTAGGTAGTTCAAGTCTCATGACAATAGAAGTTCCTTAGCTTTCAAACTCACCCCTTTGGTTTGGTTGGTTGGTTGGTCGGCAAAATTTTGCCCCGGTTTTCATATGTCGTCTCTGTTATCCTACGGTCAAACTTTGGGCATGACAAAAAAATCGGTTTTCTCGCGGCCAAAGACACTTACAATTGACAGTACTTTGATAAAGCTGGTTAAAATATTGTATACAAGAAGGAGCTCACACACAAAATCATTGAACTTTATTTATAGAGTGCTTTTCCTATTATAAATGCAACACAAAGTGCTTTACGGAGAAAAAAAAAATGGCCGACTAATTATTTATCAACTTCTTTCATAATTTACAAGTGTTCCTCCTTGTTTTCTGAATGTAAAACTATTCCTACTCTCTATAAAATGTGTTTTGAGTGAGTATGTTTGGGTGTCTGGAATGGGTGAATTCCATTTTCATTATTCCTTATGGGAGAAAATTGCTTGAATTTCCGTGCGTTTAAGTCTTCGTCTGGTCTTTGTACGTATTTCTGGCTTAAATTCAGCATTTCCAAGCATACCAATGGTTTAATGAAGTAAAAATATCAATACTACAGTATTATTAACCATTAAAGGCCTACTGAAACCCACTACTACCGACCACGCAGTCTGTTAGTTTATATATCAATGATGAAATCTTAACATTGCAACACATGCCAATACGGCCGGGTTAGCTTACTAAAGTGCAATTTTAAATTTCGCGCAAAATATCCTGCTGAAAACGTCTCGGTATGATGACGTCAGCGCGTGACGTCACGGATTGTAGAGGACATTTTGGGACAGCATGGTGGCCAGCTATTAAGTCGTCTGTTTTCATCGCAAAATTCCACAGCATTCTGGACATCTGTGTTGGTGAATCTTTTGCAATTTGTTCAATGAACAATGGAGACAGCAAAGAAGAAAGCTGTAGGTGGGAAGCGGTGTATTGCGGCAAGGTGTTGTGCCGGATAACGCACCCCCGCCCTAGAATGCACCCCCTGATTGTTGTGCCGGATAACACAGCCGGTGTTTCATTGTTTACATTCCCGAAAGATGACAGTCAAGCTTTACCATTGGCCTGTGGAAAACTGGGACAACAGAGACTCTTACCAGGAGGACTTTGAGTTGGATACGCAGACGCGGTACCGTGAGTACGCATGCAGCTGCGGCTTCCATACATTTGATCGCTTGCCCGTACGTGCGTGCCGCTATGTGCATGTCACGTACGTAACTTTGGGGACTTTGGGGAAATATATGTGCTGTATGAACTTTGGGGAGGTGAACGGTACTTTGGGCTGTGGGATTGAGTGTGTTGTGCAGGTGTTTGAGTTGTATTGGCGGGTTATATGGACGGGAGGTGTTTGTTATGCGGGATTAATTTGTGGCATATTAAATATAAGCCTGGTTGTGTTGTGGCTAATAGAGTATATATATGTCTTGTGTTTATTTACTGTTTTAGTCATTCCCAGCTGAATATCAGGTCCCACCCGCCTCTCACAGCATCTTCCCTATCTGAATTGCTCCCACTGCCCTCTAGTCCTTCACTCTCACTTTCCTCATCCACGAATCTTTCATCCTCGCTCAAATTAATGGGGAAATCGTTGCTTTCTCAGTCCGAATCGCTCTCGCTGCTGGTGGCCATGATTGTAAACAATGTGCAGATGTGAGGAGCTCCACAACCTGTGACGTCACGCGCATATCGTCTGCTACTCCCGGTACAGGCAAGGCTTGTTTATCAGCGACCAAAAGTTGAGAACTTTATCGTCGATGTTCTCTACTAAATCCTTTCAGCAAAAATATGGCAATATCGCGAAATGATCAAGTATGACACATAGAATGAACCTGCTATCCCCGTTTAAATAAGAAAATCGCATTTCAGTAGGCCTTTAAATGAGACCAAACCAATCAGAGCAAGCTATTCAGTATCATGGCTTCTGATTGGCTTAGCCCAGTGGTGTCATATGTACGGCCCTAAGGCCGGATCAGGCCCGCGAATAGGTTTTATCTGGCCCGCGGGATTAGTTTGCCAAGTATGAAAATTAACCTGAAATGTTTTAATGGAAGAAACAGATGTTTTAAACGTGTCCACTGGATGTCACAACAGCAATTATTTGTATCTTTGTAGATGAGGCTACCTACATATGTACAAAATAAACCACATGATGTTAGTACATCAGTCGAGGAAAATTATCAAACTACATAAATAACATACTGTAATTTGATTTTGATATATATTTTTTTATTTTGATAGATTGAAAATAAACACCAATGAGTTGACTGATGAACATTATCACATCATTTATTCAGAAAATATAAATAACGACAAATAAAGACACCGCAACATGTAAGTGTAAAAAATTATTATGATTTGTACATTTTCAGTATGTGCTTGTTCTATTTTAAAACAAAGAAAACAATCTGAAGTTATCTTTATTTTTAAGTTATCATGCTGGGATTTTACCAGTCCGGCCCACTTGGGAGTAGATTTTTCTCCATGTGGCTCACGATGTAAAATGTGTTTGACACCCCTGGCTTAGCCTCAGGCAGAATTACTATGTCGGTAATACCCACATAATCACGTATAAAAGTGATTATGTGGGTATTTCATGTTTAGAGGGCTCTCATAATGTTAAAAACGTATTTAGAATGTTGTATACATTTTTTATGCTGTAGCTATACAAATATTGAAATTATACTGTGGAGAATGCATATATTTTTAAGAGTTTTTTCTTTATTCAGTCATGTTTAAAGCAGCAAAATGTTCCCATGTGTACACTTTGTGCTTGTATCTTATGTCCGCAAGTAAACTCTTGTGCTTTACCTTGAAGGCGTTGGAATGTGTATTGGGAGTATGATGTACTCCATTTTTACCTTATCTGTTTAGAACTATAAGGCTGTATTGCTTTCTGGGCGGGAGGGGGTCTGTTTTTGTACTAAATAATCTGTCTCTTTCCGTTTGATTTTTAGACCGCTTCTTGATGCCGCATTGTTAGACTGGTCTCCTAAAGCTTTAGTAAAACTTGGTAATATTCTTATTCTGTCTTGATGGTCCTTCTTACTCAACATATATGTCATTCGAAATAATTTGGGAATGATCAGTGACTTTTATTCCCTGAGAGGAAGACTGGTCTGACACAACAATATCTAAATCAATTTACCACAGTCAGGCCTTTAACCAATTAAAAGCGATAAACGAGTGTTTACTGTACTAACAAAAACTGAGCTGCAACTGCATTTCGTCTTTGAGACATGCAGTTGCATGTTATTGTCTCATTTCATAATGGACAATTCTTTGTGACAAATGGATGCAAGTTCCCAAATTAGGTGATTATTATCTTCAAGTAGAAACAATTCAAAGAGTTTTCCCAGTCGGTGTGACGCTAACAACAACCACAGGCAGGCTATTAAAAAAATGACAGACCTCACGAAATGCAAGCAGGCCGGGGACACGGGAAATTCCTTTTGGTGTTATTGAAAAATTATTCAAATGAGAAAACCATTAATAATAAGATTCCGACTCAGAAAATTCCCCATAATAGGTACAATGGGATGAGCGATTTGATAAAAAAGAGCACGTCCCACTGGATTAAATATCCCTAAAAGATGAATGGAGCCTGTGGGGTTCAGTGACTTACTGATGGATGGACAAGATCTCCCTTCATTTTTAAACTCTTTGATTTTTAACGACGGCTTTAACAGCGGCACAGGCTCCGTTTGAATGTGGTGATTTTCTAACCTGCGCTAATTTTGCCATTAGCTCGGAGTGACGACCCAATACTCATTAAAAATAATCTATCACGTTAACACCGGCGATAAAGTCCAATGGTGCAAAAACAGGTACTGTGCCAGTTTTAACGATCACACCAACAGCCTTTAACAGATGCTGTGTGTGCATTTCTCTTCACGCCATTATTCGTCTTCGCTCTATTTGCCCCGCCCGGCACCCTCCCGTTATGTCATGTAGATTTTTCTAAATGTCATTTCACCCTGCTATGTTACTTTTTTAACCTGCTGGAAAAAAAGCAAGACAAAGACATTAGGATCATGACGCTCAGCTGACCTCAATGAATCATGTTGTCTGCAGGCTGCAGGCGGGATTTAAAGGAGGTCTGCAATAGCAGATTGCTGCAGCCTTTAATTGGGGTGAAATGACGTATCGGTGTCGTCCCGGACTTCACGGCGTATGTAAATTATTTAATCGATGGACTGTTGGGCCATTAAGGATATTGGCAGCGTCATGGTCGGATAAGATAAGTCTTTTTTACACTGAAATAAGGCAAACTTGGACAATGGCAGGGCTGGCCAGTTGCATAAACACTCTGTGCGCTTCTTTAGAGCCACGACCACCGATTACGGCCTGAGCTTTCCCATCAATCCATTTTCTACACCGCTTATCCTCATTAGGGTCGGTAAACTGGAGACCAGCTGACTTTGGGCGAGAGGCAGGGAACACTTAGACAGGGCACACACAGACAAACAATCATTCCCACTCATGGACAATTTAGTGTCTCCAATTAACCCAACATGCATATTTTTGCAATGTCGGAGGAAGCCTGAGTAATCGAATAAAACCCAAAGTTTACGCTTGGAAAGAACATAATGTCATGGTTGTCTTGAGTTTCCAATCATTCCTACAATTCTTATTTTTTTGTGATGGAGTGATTGGAGCACATACTTGTTGGTCACAAAAAAACAGGCGTGAAGTTTGGTTCTTTTATGAATTTATTATGGGACTCTGCTGGGTCAGAAGTATACATACAGCAGTGACGTGCGGTGAGGTTGATGGCTGGTGAGGCACTGACTTCATCACAGTCAGATTTACAAACATATGAACACTAAAGAGTTATTCACCATTTGATTGGCAGCAGTTAACGGGTTATGTTTAAAAGCTCATACCAGCATTCTTCCCTGCTTGGCACTCAGCATCAAGGCTTGGAATTGGGGATTAAATCACCAAAAATGATTCCCGGGCGCGGCGCCGCTGCTGCCCACTGCTCCCCTCACCTCCCAGGGGGTGATCAAGGGGATGGGTCAAATGCAGAGGACAAATTTCACCAAACCAATCATTGGTACTTTAACTTAACTTTAACTTTAAACATACAAACTGTAGCACACAAAAAGCACATTTGATAAAAAAAAACGTTATTATGGTCTTACCTTTATGTAATATATTGGGTTGGAGGCAATAACCAGGCGAGGTGATGAAGTACGTCTCTTTACTGTAGACTTCAGAACAGACTCAACACACTTGACGTCAGGTGCGCAACACCACGTAAATCGTTGGCCAACCAAAAAGTAACCCCAGTACGCAATAGCCAACATTAACCAGGAGATGGCAACAGACAAACATAGATCACTCTATTACATTCCTCCCCTTTTAGAAATGTAGAAGTGAGTTACTCAAAAGAAATAAACAACCCAACCAAAAAATGCAGCAGCTCAATAAGAAGCCAAAAAGTGCAAAAACAATAATGTTCGTGTTGGAGGAAATGTGAATGAGTGAAATATGAAATCCGTGCTGCAGTCTGCAGGTGTACCTAATGTTGTGGCTCTGTCATTCACAACTCCTCCAACACGAACATTATTGTGTTTGCACTTTTTGGCTTCTTATTAAATAACTTTTTTAAATAGATTCAATCTTGCACGTGGAAAGTTTAAGTGTGGGCTTTAGTTGATATAACACTCCCTGACGGGAGTGTTATATCGGCGGAAGTGCATTCTCTACCACCAGGAGGCGGGATTACTGCGAGCCTCACACAGTGCCTCTTCGCAGCAGTTTTATGATTGCTCAGCACAAGAAATACGTTACACACTTACAGTTGTTGACAAAATACACTGTACATTATATACCTCAGCTAACTAAACTATGGAAATGTATAATATAATTCATATAGCAATACGGTCTCACTGCACAGCAGGCCAGCAGTTAGCCGAGTCCGCAATCCATGGTGAGGCACAACTGAGTGACGTGCCTCAACTGGCTGCTGATCACCGCACCGTCTCTTCTCAGTATTTGAACGGCAAATGTGAAAATTCAGTGATTTTGAATAAAAATAATCTAAAACTGGTGAAGTTAAATGGAAAATAACTTTATAGTATAATCACTGGATACATATAACAATTTAATTATTATTTTTTTCTTTTTAAATTTTTTTCTTTCCGCCTCACCTGCCTCTAGTGACTGCATGTCACTGACATACAGCGATGTTAATATTTGCTTACATGTCCTTTGGCAAGTTTCACTGCAATAAGGCACTTTTGGTAGCCATCCACAAGCTTCTGGCAAGTTTATGGTTGAATTTTTGACCACTCTTCTTGACAAAATTGCTTGTCTCCATAGCATACTTGCCAACCCTCCCGGATTTTCTGGTAGACTCCCGAAATTCAGCGCCTCTCCCGAAAACCTCCCAGGACAAATTTTCTCCCGAAAATCTCCCGAAATTCAGGCGGAGCTGGAGGCCACGCCCCCTCCAGCTCCATGCGGACCTGAGTCCGCTTTCCCACGATATAAACAGTGCGCCTACCGAAGCACATTATAACTGTAGAATGATGGAGGGCGAGTTCTTGGTTTCTTATGTGGGTTTATTGTTAGGCAGTTTCATTAACGTCCTCCCAGCGCGGTAACAACACACAACAACAGCAGTCATGTTTTTGTCTACCGTAAAGCAGTTCGTCTGCCGTAAACAGCAATGTTGTGACACTCTTAAACAGGACAATACTGCCATCTATAACATCACTAACATATACGGCTTTTAGAGAGTGCAGTGCACAACTGCGCACACAACAAGGAGACGAAGCAGAAGAACGAGGAAGATACAGCCATGGCGACGCCGACGACGAGTAAGATGAAGAAATACGCTTTGTTGCACCTTTCCTGCCTGAGTCTGGCGATTAGTTGCAAATCTTGCTTTATTGATTGCTTGCACACAGCCAATCCAACACAAAACAAACTAGTCCCCGCCCGCACTCACGCTACCGCTCCCTCTCTTCTCTCGCCCACACACTCACTGACGTCACTCACTGCACATGCTCACCTATTAAAGGGCCACACACACACATAGGCTACTCTCATAACAGCTTGTAAGTGCCAAGCCGCAGCTGCGATTGGACCTGGATAGCCTCCGGGAAGAAGTAGTGGACTACCAAGTGCTGGGCACTGAAGATTTTCCTCAGGAAGCAAAGATTGACCGGTTTTGGGCCATGCTAGGGAGAGATGGAAGATTCCAGACTCTAATGCATTTGATGAAATCACTTTTGTGCGTGCCACACATCAATGCATCATCAGAGAGGGTGTTCAGCATGGTTAGAAAAATAGTGACAGAGAATAGAACAAGGATGGACAATTCAACCCTTAACTCAACAATGAGTAGATGAGTGTTATGTGTGTGTATATGTGTAAATAAATGAACACTGAAATTCAAGTATTTCTTTTATTTATATATATATATATATATATATATATATATATATATATATATATATATATATATATATATTTATATATAATAAAATAAATATATATATATATATATATATATATATATATATATATATATAGCTAGAATTCACTGAGAGTCAAGTATTTATTAGATAAAAAAAAAAAAAAAAATATATATATATATATATATATATATATATATATATATATATATATATATATATATATATATATATATAAGAAATACTTGACTTGGTGAATTCTAGCTGTAAATATACTCCTTCCCTCTTAACCACGCCCCCAACCACGCCCCACTCCGACCACGCCCATCCCCCCCCCCCCCCCCCCCCACCTCCCGAAATCGGAAGTCTCAAGGTTGGCAAGTATGCTCCATAGTGAATATAAACATTCACAATATGTAGAACATAATATGAGTTAATTAATTCACTTCATTAGCTTTGAATATTAGAAACTGTAATAATGCTTTTTTGTCACCCAGAACCCATGGAAAGAGGATGTTGAAATAGTTTTTATTCAGTATCTCTGCATCCAACAATTGTTGCCACTCTCTGGTTTTCAACACAACAGAGCAGAAGATCTATCAAATGTTAAACTTTACACCCCCGTCACGGCAATGCTCACACACAGGGGGGGCATCTGTTATCTTTTGCCTCTGATGAAACATCGGAAGGCGGAAAAGTCCTGGACAACTTTGATGCCCCGATGATTCAGTGTGGCTGCTGTTAATAACTGGGTTGTGGCAACGTAACCAAGAGGTCATTCCTCTTACTTCAGGCTCCTCGATATCAAACTTATCTGGTCGACCACACTTATTTTCAAACTTGCAAGGAGTAGGACTTTCCTAACATCCAGGTGTGTCCACAAACTCATCAATAGGCCATAAAACCCATAACATTGTTTTTTAATATTATTTTTAACATGGCTTTGCAGCACTTTGGAAACATTATTGTTGTTTAAATGTGCTATATAAATAAAGTGGATTGGATTGGATAAAAGGCACTGCACACCAAATCTGATTTTTTTGCTCTCAAGTGACAGGGATCAGATTTCTTTTGCCGGTCTAAACTCTCCAAAGTGCTTCAAATCTGATCTTTTCGCATCAGATTCAGGCCACATCAGGAGTTACTCCAAATTAGATTGGAATCTGATCTTTTCAAATGTGACTTCAGTCTAAATGCAATGCGACCAGTATGTGACTTTTTCGTCGGCTTTGGGCGAGCTAAACTATATTGCCAAAAGTATGTGGCCACTTGCCTCGACTCACATATGAACTTGAATTGCCATCCCATTCCTAACCCATAGGGTCCAAAATGATGTTGGTCCACCTTTTGCAGCTATTACAGCTTCAACTCTTCTGGGAAGGTCAACATGTCCAAAATGTTTTGGTATCCTGGAGCATTCAAAGTTCCTTTCACTGGAACTAAGCGGCCAAGCCCAACTCCTGAAAAACAGCCTCACACCATAATTCCTCCTCCACCAAATTTCACACTCGGCCCAATGCTGTCCGAAATGTATCCTTCTCCTAGCAACCTCCAAACCCAGACTCGTCCATCAGATTGCCAGATGGAAAGACGTGATTCATCACTTCAGAGAACGCGTCTCCACTACTCTAGAGTCCAGACGTGCTTTACGCCACTGCATCCGACGCTTTGCATTGGATTTGGTGATGTATGGCTTAGATGCAGCTGCTAGGCCATGGAAACTGTCGGAGGCAGACATTTACATATATCCGTATTTAAGTGTTACTTCTTTAATTTCATAATCATATTACAAAACAGCTAGTGTTTTTCTTCCAATTGTTGCGTTTGGACCAGTTGTTCCTCCCAGGGAATTCAAGTTTCTGGTCGTCGCTCCCAAGCTCTTTATGACACTTAAAGCTGAGTAAAAGAACCACCAGAGACAGAATAGGTATTTTGTAATATATTTGCAAATCTTTGTAAATATAATGAGACCAGTCCAGCATAGAACATTCAATCGCGCAGCTAAGATGGTCTGCCCTAAAAAATGGAAACCTTCTATTCTATAAAGTCTCTCTCCCTCCCACCCTCGCTGTCTTGTCTTTCCAGCCCAAACACATGCTCATTGTCCTCCGCACCTGGACATAAGAAGAGATAAAAGAAGGAGTATCTGCCTCCGACAAAACCCATTCCATGAAGCTCTCTACTACGTACTCTACGTACTGTACGTGGGCTAATTGGAAGGTCACGTGACGTTTGGAGCTCTGTAGCAACTGACTTCGCAGAAAGTCGGCGTCCTGCGCTTCAGCATCCGCTGACCCCTCTCTGTCAGTTTACGTGGCCTACCACTTTGTGGCTGAGTTGCTGTTGTTCCCAAACTTTTCCATTTTCTTATAATAAAGCCGGCAGTTGACTTTGGAATATAGGAGTTCCACGCTGGAAATCACTGAACTCCTGAGAGCGGCCCATTCTTTCACAAATGTTTGTAGAAACAGTCTCCATGCCTAATGCTTGATTTTATACACCTGTGGCCGGGCCAAGTGATTAGTACACCTGATCCTGATTATTTGGATGGGTGGCCAAATACTTTTGGCAATATAGTGTACGTCACTCGTGTACGCCGGGAAAGACGCAGTTGGAAGAGTGGCTGTGCCAGCAACCTGAGGGTTACTGGTTCAATCCCCAGCTTCTACCAACCTCGTCACGATCCGTGTGTCCTTGAGCAAGACACTTCACCCTTGCTCCTGATGGGTCGTGATTAGCGCCTTGCATGGCAGCTCCCGCCATCAGTGTGTGAATGGGTGAATGTGGAAATAGTGTCAAAGCGCTTTGAGTACCTTGAAGGTAGAAAAGCCCTATACAAGTATAACCCATTTACCATTTAAGACGACCACATTTTCGGTGCATTACTTGTCAATAGTGCGCAAATACTACGCTATATGTAATATATGAATATATATTTTGATTCCGAAGAAATAGTGATTGTTTGCGCCGGATTGTTATAGGCGCAAAGTTGAAAAGCCAGCCTCTGTGATGGTATGGGAGTGTATTAGTGCCCAAGACATGGGTAACTTACACATCTGTGAAGGCGCCATTAATGCTGAAAGGTACATACAGGTTTTGGAGCAACATATGTTGCCATCCAAGCAACGTTACCATGGACGCCCCTGCTTATTTCAGCAAGACAATGTCAAGCCACGTGTTACGTCAACGTGGCTTCATAGTAAAAGAGTGCGGGTACTAGACTGGCCTGCCTGTAGTCCAGACCTGTCTCCCATTGAAAATGTGTGGTGCATTATGAAGCCTAAAAGACCACAACGGAGACCCCCGGAACTTAAGCTGTACATCAAGCAAGAATGGGAAATAATTCCACCTGAGAAGCTTAAAAAATGTTTTCTCCTCAGTTCCCAAACATTTACTGAGTGTTGTTAAAAGGAAAGGCCTTGTAACACAGTGGTGAACATGCCCTTTCCCAACTACTTTGGGACGTGTTGCAGCCATGAAATTCTAAGTTAATTATTATTTGAAATCATTGTATTCCGTTTATATTTACATCTAACACAATTTCCCAACTCATATGGAAACAGGGTTTATATGAAAACACTCCTACATACATCACACATGGGACGGTTTAGCAAGTAAGAATTGTTTTAGATATATTGTAAAACTTACAGACGTTCCTTGGAGGGATTCAGGAAGAATCCATACAAGTAGAAATGCTACGGATGATTTATAGACAGAACGACACTTCTAATTTTGGTTCAAAGCTTTACATTGGAGGAAACACTTGTAGGCATTCACCCAGCTGCACCTGCAGTGAGCAAACTCGTCCAAAAGATGGTGCCATAGCACACAAAATAACACATGTTTTAAGTGTCTTTGCATATATTCAATAAAAAATATTTGATTTATGGCTGTCAGCGAAGAAAAATCCATGAATTAGCCGCACCATTTTATAAGCCGCAGAGCTCAAAACGTAGGAAAAAAGTAGCGGCTCATAGTCCAGAATTTACAGTATGTGCAGCAATTGACTTTTTTGTAGGACTACGCTTGTTTACTTACCCTCCATATGCTTAAATATAAGGCATTGGAAACCAGACGTGGCGTCGTCAAAAAGTGCCAGCTCGACTTTGTACTTTGAAAAGTGCATGCTGGAAAACTCTGATATTTATAGTCCAGATTTGTGTGACTTATTTTAAAAAGACGGTAAGTCCACCTCAGGACAGCTGTGACTAAAAATGGGATTTTACTAAAACCAGTGTCTGACTGTGGAGTGAATGATTAATACGTTTTACGGTACTACAACCAAGCAGGCACAAGACACTGATACAACGTTGATTATACATACATGTCCTTTAAAAACTGACTTCTAAACAACGTTGCAAATTAGTTGTATTTGTAAACTGAGACAACATTGGTGTCTAACGTTGGATCCACGTTGTTGGTTGGGAAATTACCTGTCAGGTTCAAACACTGATGACATCTATTAAACAAGACAAGAAACAAGGAATTAAACAGAGACATAATTCAATTTAGCTCAAATAAAGAGAAAGGCGTCGACACTGTACCCTTTCACAGTGGTGTCGTCCCACGCTCTGACGAAAGATTGTACGCCTCCTCTTTTATTTTGACTTTCCCTGATTACATGGCAACAGATGTTTCTAAGGGAGGGGGGTCGTAAACAGCCATCGCCTTTGGCTACAAAACAGTTCAAAGAAAAGGTCTTAAAACAGGTCAAAGAAAAGGTGCCTGGAGGGGGGTCAGGTCCGCTTTGTAGATGTCGGGTCAAGACAATATCTTCCTGTGGATTACAATACATCAAAGAAACTAACACCCTCATGCCATCCTACACAGTGGAGTTTTACAAGCCTTTTGCTTGGTAGGATAAAAGACATCTTTTGTCCTCTCGCAGGGCGAGCTGAACTCAATGTAACAAAGTTTTGTGATAACTTAGATACAATCATTCCGACATGACCAAATTTCAAAGTTAAAATCAACGTCACAACCTGACTTTGAGTAAACGTCGTCAAAAAGCATGTTGTTTCAACGTTGCATTTGTGTTGTAGAAAATTGGTTGGGAAATGACCAAAAATCAATGGTGAACTCAACGTCAGAATCCAACATTGATTAAACATTGTCAAAAAGCATGTTGCTCCAACGTTAGGTTTGAGTTGCTCAACGTCAAGACCAATTTCAACAAGTTTTCAACGTTTTTTCATTGTCTTGTGCCTGCTGGGAATCCATTATCATCATTATTGCTAAATCATGACTACATTATTGTATGTATGAGGCTGGTACCACCGACATTGCATGTACAGTAGAGAAGGGATCCATATGGCCCCATTCCTGGGTGGATCCCGCATGAAGGGAAATTGGGTTGTTAATCATTTTGCAATGCAGTCTGTTGAAAATGATGGAAAGCGCCTTTCTCCATAGCAACTGATGCTGTGGTCAAAGTTGAAATTGTCACAAAACACATTTTAAGATAGTCAACATGCTACTGCTGGCTGGTGGCTAAATTAGATAGTGCACCCCCGCCCCGTAATTTGTCACGTTTCATGTGTCAGGTAAACGTGACGAATGAATTCTCTTCTTACTGTAATGCATGTTACAAAATACTACAAATGAAAGCACATTTTGCCTTAAGTGCAACATTAATCATTCCAGCTTACAGCCTCGAACTTCTCATCATCTCTTCCACCTGTCTTTGATCAAGTATGAGGGTTTTCAAGGTCTGGGTTGTCCTTGGCACTGCAGTAGGGAAGGGATTCATATGGGTCAATTCATGGGTGGGTCTTGGGTGAGGGGAACAGGGTGGGTTAATCATTTTGCAATGCAGTCTGAGGAAAACGATGGAAAGTGCCACTCTGCACAGCAACTGACGCTGTGGTCCAGGTTGGTATTGCCACAAAACAACATTCTATTACCACTTCGGTACGTATCATGTGTCAGGTAAACCGCGACAAATGGAGCCGTTTGAATTATACAAAGTGATTTTGTATGAACTATTTAGTACAACGTTCACTTCTATAACCTATTTTTGCAATGGCTGATGAAAAATGTAGTTTTTTATTAGCAAGGGAGGCAAAGTCTCTTCTGCCTGAGTCTGTTGATAACGGAAACCATGACAACCCTGCATTTGTTGTGTGGGTTTATTTTTTTTATTTTTTTCCACTGCAGATCTAATCATTCCCACAACAATATACCTTTACATACCAATATGTATGCATAATATTACCTTGACTACAGTGCATTCAGTTTATTGACAATAAATGAGCAAAAGGCCACCGACTGAAGTTTGACCAACAAAACACATTTTCAGTCATAACTACTGAGGGTTTTGTGGTTTGGGTTTTAAAATATTTCAACATAAGTGAAAGAATTATTAGGACTTGGTATGGTTAAAATATTATAAATAAGCTGCTAACTTGTTGATGAGGTCAAGTAGCAGTACAAGTCACATGTTCAAAAGACATTCAATCATTATCGTTTATTTTCTTCAACTTCTTCCCTATAACTGAGTCGGTGTTGTCGCATTAGACGCAGCATGACCCCGTGACGGCCTTAGCAGGGATTTTTGCAGCCTGCAGAGACAAATAGAGCGAGACATCAGTGGAAGGCACCTGGGGTCTGCTGAGGGCTTGTCTGAGGATAGAGTCCACCGTTGCACATCATGCAAACATTTAGAGATGAGGAATAAACATGCGACAGGAATCAAAAAGGCGGCCCCAGGCGGTCAAATGTATAGGCTGCATTTACAATGTAGTGTGCGGCTAGTAATGCTGCAACACTATCGCAATGATACTTAACGTCTGGGGACACTCATGCAAATTCATAACTCAACAAACAAGAGGATTCCAAAAATTTTATTTTTATATAATCCCCAAAAGCCTGGGGAATTATTTTGACTCAGGGGGCCCAGATTTAGAGAAATAAATGTGTCTGGGGGCCGGTATATCCATCTAAGTATATATATATATATATATATATATATATATATATATATATATATATAAATCCTATAAACACACTTCACAACCTTGTGGACAGCCTTCCCAGAAGAGTTGAAGCTGTAATAGCTGCAAAAAGTGGACCAACATCATATTGAACCCTATGGGTTAAGAATGGGATGGCACTTCAAGTTCATATGTGAATCAAGGCAAGTGGCCAAATACTTTTGGCAATATAGTATATATATATATATATATATATATATATATATATATATATATATATATATATATATATATATATACTTACATATATACATATATATTTATATGTGTACTTACATATATATGTAAAAATGAGGGATTCAGGTAGACCAGCAAAGATTTCAGCCACAACTGCCAGGAAAATTGTTCGAGATGCAAAGAAAAATCCACAAATAACTTCAGCTTAAATACAGGACTCTCTGAAAAATTGTAGTGTGGCTGTTTCAAGATGCACAATAAGGAGGAACTTGAAGAAAAATGGGCCGCACGGTTGAGTCGCCAGAAGAAAGCCATTTATGTGCAAATGTCACAAAGTATCCCACGTATATTGCGCCAAACAGCACAGAGACAAGCCTAAAAACTTCCGGACAAAGTAATTTGGACTGATGAGACCAAAATTGAACTTTTTGGCCACTCGACCATGCAGCCCATTTTTCTTCAAGTGCCTCCTTATTGTGCATCTTGAAACATCATAATAGCAGCTACACTTGCCATCTTAAATATATATATATATATATATATATATATATATATATATATATATATATATATATATATATATATATATATATATATATATATATATATATATTTATACGTTAGGTAATGAAAAAACACAGAGGCTATATCATCCCTACAAGCCTGTTTCGCAGGTTTCCCTTCTCGTCAGAGGATTTTCGACGAGCAGGGAAACCTGCGAACCAGGCTTGTAGGGATGATATAGCCTCTGTGTTTTTTCATGACCTAACGTATATTCCGCTTTACCCCGGTATTGAGCACTGTATAACGGATAAACCACAGAAACCTTGATGATATATATTTACACTATATTGCCAAATGTATTTGGCCACCCATCTAGGTGTTTAGAATCAGGTGTCCTAATCACTTGGCCCGGCCACAGGTGTATAAAATCAACAGAGGTGGGTAGAGTAGCCAGAAATTGTACTCAGGTAAGAGTACTGTTACTTTAGAGATTTATTACTCAAGTAAAAGTAAGGAGTAGTCAGCCAAATATTTACTTAAGTAAAAGTAAAAAGTATGTTGTGAAAAAACGACTCAAGTACTGAGTAAGTGATGAGTAACCTGTTCGTTTAATGATGACGGCAACAAATAATGCACACAGACATAAAAATAGCAATGAGCAAATTCAGAGCCAGGAATATCTCTTAAAAGGGAACATTATCACCAGACCTATGTAAGCGTCAATATATACCTTGATGTTGCAGAAAAAAGACCATATATTTTTTTAACCGATTTCCGAACTCTAAATGGGTGAATTTTGGCGAATTAAACGCCTTTCTAATATTCGCTCTCGGAGCGATTACGTCACAACGTGGCGTCACATCGGGAAGCAATCCGCCATTTTCTCAAACACAGAGTCAAATCAGCTCTGTTATTTTCCGTTTTTTCGACTGTTTTCCATACCTTGGAGACATCATGCCTCGTCGGTGTGTTGTCGGAGGGTGTAACAACACGAACAGGGACGGATTCAAGTTGCACCAGTGGCCCAAAGATGCGAAAGTGGCAAGAAATTGGACGTTTGTTCCGCACACTTTACCGACGAAAGCTATGCTACGACAGAGATGGCAAGAATGTGTGGATATCCTGCGACACTCAAAGCAGATGCATTTCCAACGATAAAGTCAAAGAAATCTGCCGCCAGACCCCAATTGAATCTGCCGGAGTGTGTGAGCTATTCAGGGACAAAGGACCTCGGTAGCACGGCAAGCAATGGCGGCAGTTTGTTCCCTCAGACGAGCGAGCTTAACCCCCTATCGACCCTAGCTTCCCTGGCCTGCTGACATCAACTCCAAAACTGGACAGATTAGCTTTCACGAAAAGAGCGCGGATGAGGGTATGTCTCCAGAATATATTAATTGATGAAAATGGGGCTGTCTGCACTCTCAAACTGCATGTTGTTGCCAAATGTATTTCATATGCTGTAAACCTAGTTCATAGTTGTTAGTTTCCTTTAATGCCAAACAAACACATACCAATCGTTGGTTAGAAGGCGATTGCCGAATTCGTCCTCGCTTTCTCCCGTGTCGCTGGCTGTCGTGTCGTTTTCGTCGGTTTCGCTTGCATACGGTTCAAACAGATATGGCTCAATAGCTTCAGTTTCTTCTTCAATTTCGTTTTCGCTACCTGCCTCCACACTACAACCATCCGTTTCAATACACTCGTAATCTGTTGAATCGCTTAAGCCGCTGAAATCCGAGTCTGAATCCGAGCTAATGTCGCCATAGCTTGCTGTTCTTTCCCCCATGTTTGTTTGTGTTGGCTTCACTATGTGACGTCACAGAAAAATGGACGGGTGTATATAACGATGGTTAAAATCAGGCACTTTGAAGCTTTTTTTAGGGATATTGCGTGATGGGTAAAATTTTGAAAAAAACTTCGAAAAATATAATAAGCCACTGGGAACTGATTTTTAATGGTTTTAACCATTCTGAAATTGTGACAATGTTCCCTTTTAAGCAACTAAAATAATAATATATATTAAATAATAATACATTAACATAAAAAAAATTAAGGCAAATTGAGCCACAATAACTTAACAGCACCATCGGCTCAGTAATTAGAGATTACAAAGGAAAATAACAAGTTAGCCTTTACGCAAACCATAAACTGATAGGTGTGGGCTGCATCTGCATCTGAACACTTCTGGTTGGTGTTTCTATGCATGCGTGTGTGTGTGTGTGTGTGTGTGGGGGGGGGGGGTGTCTTTGTCTGTCTCTTTATGAGGCTGCAGTGTGTCCCCACACAATGTACATCTGACAGTGATTCATAGCAGGGAAGTTAACATCAGCCTACGGTGACAGCCAAAATATATACTAACGCTACTTACCGCGATGTGCTTCCTCAAATTTGACGTTGAGTTCATGTAAGCTTAAGCTTGTTGCCGCTGAAACTTTATGTGCCGTTAATCATGTGACCGCCTGGCTCTGTTTGATTGGCGAAATGGAGTCAAACGTCACCAGTGACTGCATTTGATTGGTGAAACGGAGTCATGCGATAGAACCTACTTTGAAGGTCTGTCTGACAAACCAAAACAAACAAAGCGTGCATTAACATATCGATAAAAATCAGTAGCGAGTAGCGAGCTGAATGTAGATAAATGGAGCGGAGTAAAACTAGCGTTTCTTCTCTATAAATATACTCAAGTAAAAGTGAAAGTATGTTGCATTAAAACTACTCGTAGAAGTACAATTTATCCCAAAAAAATACTCAAGTAGATGTAGGAGTACTACTACCCACCTCTGAAAATCAAGCACTTAGGCATGGAGACTGTTCCTTGTGAAAGAATGGGCCGCTCTCAGGAGCTCAGTGATTTCCAGCGTGGAACTGTCATAGGATGCCACCTTTGCAACAAATCCTGTCCTGAAATTTCCTCGCTCCTAAATATTCCAAAGTCAATTGTAGGCTTTATTATAAGAAAATGGAAGAGTTTGGGAATGGCAGCTACTCAGCCTCAAAGTGCTACATAAACTGACAGAGAGGGGTCAGCGGATGCTGAAGAGCATAGTGCAAAAACTTTCTGCCAGTCAGTTGCTACAGAGCTCCAAACTGTGACCTTCCAATTAGCCCACATGCAGTGGGCTAATTGGAATGGGTTTCCATGGCATCTAAGCCCTAAACCATGCAGTGGTGTAAAGCATGTCGCCACTGGACTCTAGAGCAGTGGAGACGTGTTCTCTGGAGTGATGAATCACACTTTTCCATCTGGCAATCTGATGGACGAGTCTGGGTTTACCAGAGAACCGTACATTTCGGACTGCATTGTGCCGAGTGTGAAATTTGATTGAGAAGGAATTATGGTGTGGGGTTGTTTTTCAGGAGTTGGGCTTGGCCACTTAGTTCCAGTGAAAGGAACTTTGAATGCTCCAGGATACCAAAACATTTTGGACAATTCCATGCTCCCAACCTTGTGGGAACAGTTTATAGCGGGCCCCTTCCTCTTCCAACATGACTGTGCACCAGTACACAAAGCAAGGTCCATAAAGACATGGATGACAGAGTCTGGTGTGGTTGAACTTGACTGGCCTGCACAGAGTCCTGACCTAAACCCGATAGAACACCTTTGGGATGAATTAGAACGGAGACTGAGAGCCAGGCCTTCTCAATCAACATCAGTGTGTGACCTCACCTATTCGCTTTCGGAAGAATGGTCGAAAATTCCTATAAACACACTTTGCAACCGTGTGGACAGCCTTCCCAGAAGAGTTGAAGCTGAAATAGCTGCAAAAAGTGGAACAACATCATATTGAACCCTATGGGTTAGGAATGTGATGGAACTTCAAGTTCATATGTGAGTCAAGACAGGTGGCCAAATACTTTTGTCAATATAGTATATATATATATATATATATATATATATATATATATATATATATATATATATATATATATATATATATATATATATATATATATATGTGTACTTACATATATGTAAAAATGAGGGATTCAGGTAGACCAGCAAAGATTTCAGCCACAACTGCCAGGAAGATTGTTCGAGATGCAAAGATAAATCCACAAATAACTTCAGCTGAAAAACAGGACTCTCTGAAAAATTGTGGTGTGGCTGTTTCAAGATGCACAATAAAGAGGCACTTGAAGAAAAATGGGCTGCACAGTTGAGTCGCCAGAAGAAGGCCATTTATGTGCAAATGTCACAAAGTATCCCGCTTACATTACGCCAAACAGCACAGCGACAAGCCTAAAAACTTCTGGAACAAAGTAATTTGGAGTGATGAGACCAAAATTGAACTTTTTGGCCACTCGACCATGCAGCCCATTTTTCTTCAAGTGCCTCCTTATTGTGCATCTTGAAACATCATAATAGCAGCTACACTTTCCATCTTAAAGATCTAAAAAAATTGTTTGGTAATGTCCGGCGGGTCGGATTGAAAAGCTTAACGGATCGCGTTAATTTGCCCAGGTCTGGCGTGAATGATTTGTGGCGCCCTCTATGGGTTTTGAACGAAATCCTTAAAAAAAAGACTACGTCACACAAATGCCCTCAAAGTTTGATGAATACTAGACAAATTCAGGATAACAAAGTGATGGGAGCCATGTTTTCGATCAATAACCGCATGCTTTGACTCATGTGAGAAATTTCAAGTCAATCCAATTTATGATGCCAAAATTTCGTATTTAACAAAAACAGCGCCACCATGTGGGGTATTTGTCATATTGCAATAATAAAGGCAGAATGGCCCAGAGGCACGTTTGGCTCACTTTTCACCTTATTTGCGTGAAGAGTTCGCTTCCACCAGAACTTCTCAAATCATGGGACGGGCAGTGTTTGTGTCTTTATTATTTACGCTTCAACGACGACAACGAGCCTCCAGCTAGGTGGCGACAGTGCTCAAACTAATCAACAGGCTGCCCTGTAGATCAGGGGTGTCAAACTCAATCACCAAGTCGGGCCAAAATTCACACTTGAGATTGCGGGCCGAACAGGATTAATTGACCCCGTTCACTGGCGTCGTAAACAGGCATGAGTGATTAACAGTACATTGGCGTTATTTCCTGGACTCTGTAAGCGTGCGTTAGAGATATGATGGGAGTGAACCGCTTTGAGACGGCTGTGGTTGTTTGTTTTATTAAAGTGATTGTTGATTCACCGCCCCCTTGTCATCCTTTTAAAGGGGAACATTATCACAATTTCAGAAGGGTTAAAACCATTAAAAATCAGTTCCCAGTGGCTTATTTTATTTTTCGAAGTTTTTTTCAAAATTTTACCTATCACGCAATATCCCTAAAAAAAGCTTCAAAGTGCCTGATTTTAACCATCGTTATATACACCTGTCCATTTTCCTGTGACGTCACACAGTGATGCCAATACAAACAAACATAGCGGATAGAACAGCAAGGTAGCGACATTAGCTTGGATTCAGACTCGGATTTCAGGGGCTTAAGCGAAATTGAAGAAGAAACTGAAGCTATTGAGCCATATCGGTTTGAACCGTATACAAGCGAAACCGACGAAAACGACACGACAGCCAGCGACACGGGAGAAAGCGGCGATCGCCTTCTAACCAACGATTGGTATGTGTTTGTTTTTAAGTGTTGTTATGTTTTTCAGCTAAATTATTGGTAAACACAGTTTATGTATAATAATTTACGTAAAACCGCGAGTAATGAATAAAGTTTTCATCAATTAATATATTCTGTAGACATACCCTCATCCGCTCTCTTTCCCTGAAAGCTAATCTGTCCAGTTTTGGAGTTGATGTCAGCAGGCCAGGGAAGCTAGGGTCGATATTCTTCTCTTGATCATCTTCGGTGGCATAAGGGACGGTAGAAGCAGTGTGAGCCAAGACATCCAGGGGGTTTAGCTCGCTCGTCTGCGGGAACAAACTGCCGCCATTGCTTGCCGTGCTACCGAGGTCCTGTATCCCTGAATAGCTCACACACTCCGGCAGATTCAATGGGGGTCTGGCGGCAGATTTCTTTGACTTTATCGTTGGAAATGCATCTGCTTTGAGTGTCGCAGGATATCCACACATTCTTGCCATCTCTGTCGTAGCATAGCTTTCGTCGGTAAAGTGTGCGGAACAAACGATTGACCATTTTCGTCGGCTTTCCCCACACCCTTGTATTTTGAACAAATTTCGTCCAATTTCTTGCCACTTTCGCATCTTTGGGCCACTGATGCAACTTGAATCCGTCCCTGTTCGTGTTGTTACACCCTTCGACAACACACCGACGCATGATGTCTCCAAGGTATGGAAAACAGTCGAAAAAACGGAAAATAACAGCGCTGATTTGATTCAGTGTTTGTTATGTGTTTGAGATAATGGCGGATTGCTTCCCGATGTGACGTCACGTTGTGCTCCGAGAGCGAATAATAGAAAGGCGTTTAATTCACCAAAATTCACCCATTTAGAGTTCGGAAATTGGTTAAAAAAAATATGGTCTTTTTTCTGCAACATCATGGTATATATTGACGCTTACATAGGTCTGGTGATAATGTTCCCCTTTAACATCCGAGAAAAAGCTACAATATTTTATACGCACGCACAAAAACAGGTATGTGGGCTTGTATAAAGCCTCAGGGAGTTGAATGCCCCTGCCTTACTTAGTTCCGGGTCACCCAGGGCAAGGTGTAGCACCCTTATGCCCCCCCTTTCAGGGTTACGATACTCCCCATGGACCAAACAATGAAAAGATGCGTTACCCGGCCCGGAGGAAGCCCGGGGCTCTCCTCCGGAGCTAGGCCCGGAGTCAGGGCTCGTCAGCGAACGCCTGGTGGCACAGCCAGAAGAAGCTACATGGTCACACCATCTTCTCCGCCACGTGGGCACACCATCCGCGGCCGGAACCAGTGCGGTCAAGTGCGCTGCCAATTGGATGGCAGCGAAAGCGGAGGCTCCAGACGGACCGATTCCTTAGGGAGGTCCTCGTTGCGCGTCCCACTGGGAGTAGACCCCGGGGCAGGCCAAGGACCAGATGGGGGGATGTCATCATCTCTCTGGCTTGGAAACGCTTTGGGATCCCCCAGGAGGACGTTGCGAATGTTGCTCTGCAGAGGGAAGTCCGGGGGTCTCTGCAGGAGCTGTTGTCCCCAAGTTGAAGATGGATGGCTGGATGGATGGACACCAAAACAGGAGGTTTCTGACTTCAGTCGGTATGTCGGTAGACAAGGGACATTTCCAGGAGTCCGGAGGAGTTGGAAAGTTAGAGAATGCCTCTAGGAAGAAAGCGTTTCCCAGCATGTCTTGTTGTCGTTACAATCAGAATCAGAATCAGAAATACTTTAATAATCCCCGAGGGGAAATTAAGATTTTCAGCACAGTCCCATTCAAGAGCAGACAAACATTACAGGGAGACAGAACAGGATCGCTGACGGGCAAGTATGGTAATAATCAGTGAGGAAGAACGAAAAAAAGCAAACGTGAATCCTTTTTTCATAAACTAATTAAAATGATCAAAATACGTAAATATTAAATGTTATTATAAATGTGTTCGTCACTACATTACATATAGAGTTAGATCATGTATATAAAACCTCATACTTGCCAACCCTCCCGAATTTTCCGGGAGACTCCCGAAATTCAGCGCCTCTCCCGAAAACCTCCCGGGACAAATATTCTCCCGAAAATCTCCCGATTTTCAGCCGGAGCTGGAAGCCACGCCCCCTCCAGCTCCATGCGGGACCTGAGTGAGGACTGCCTTTTTTCATGACGGGAGGACAACAGGGTGACAAGAACTAAATCATCCAGACTAGAGATACATTGTATTATTATGTTTATCTTACCTAAAAATAAATATATTTATTAATAAAAAATAAAAATAAAAATAAATGCATGTTTACTATATTTTGCTAAAAACATCAAAATTAATTGTATTTTTATTTGTATTTTTTCCTGACTCTTTATTACATCCAGCCATAGAATTACACATTAAAATAAACATATTTGAAATAATTGATTTTAAATTATCATAATAATTCATTTAAAATGATGAATAATAAATGACCATATTTAAATATTAAAATAATTGCTTGTTTATCAACAACTTTAGCATTTTATTCATTACATTTTGAAACTCTCAGAAGCCAAGTTATGTTATATTCCTTAATATTTATTTATGCAAGTTTGAAGTATCAATTATCTAAACACAGTTTTGTTTGCATATTTTCAGAATGTAGATATCTATATATATATATATATACAGTCAAGAAAATAAGTATTTGAACACCCTGCTATTTTGCAAGTTCTCCCACTTAGGAATCATGGAGGGGTCTGAAATTTTCACGGTAGGTGCATGTCCACTGTATGAGAGATAACCTAAAAAGAAAAATCCAGAAATCACAATCTATGATTTTTTAACAATTTATTCGTGTGATACAGCTGAAAATAAGTATTTGAACACCTGTCTATCAGCTAGAATTCTGACCCTCAAAGACCTGTTAGTCCGCCTTTAAAAGTCCTCCTCCACTCCACTGTATTATCCTGAATCAGATGCACCTGTGTGAGGTCGTTACCTGCATAAAGACACCTGTCCACCCCATACAATCAGTAAGACCCAAACATTCAGCATGGCTAAGACCAAAGAGCTGTCCAAAGACACCAGAGACAAAATTGTACAACTCCACAAGGATGGAAAGGGCTACAGAGAAATTGCCAAGCAGCTTGGTGAAAAAAGGTCCACTGTTGGAGCAATCATTAGAAAATGGAAGAAGCTAAACATGACGGTCAATCTCAATCGGAGTGGAGCCCCATGCAAGATATCGCCTCGTGGGGTCTCAATGATGCTAATAAAGGTGAGGAATCAGCCCAGAACTACACGGCAGGACTTGGTCAATGACCTGAAAAGAGCTGGGACCACGGTTTCCATGGTCACTGTTGGTAATACACTTAAGACGTCATGCTTTGAAATCATGCATGGCACGGAAGGTTCCCCTGCTTAAACCAGCACATGTTAAGGCCCGTCTTAAGTTTGCCAATGACCATTTGGATGATCCAGAGGAGTCATGGGAGAAAGTTTTGTGGACAGATGAGACCAAAATTGACCTTTTTGGTCATAATTCCACTATGCGTGTTTGGAGGAAGAAGAATGATGCGTAGCATCCCAAGAACACCATCCCTACTGTGAAGCATGGGGGTGGTAGCATCATGCTTTGGGGGTGTTTTTCTGCTCATGGGACAGGACGACTGTACTGTATTAAGGAGAGGATGACTGCAGCCATGTATTGTGAGATTTTGGCCAAAAACCTCCTTCCCTCAGTCAGATCATTGAAGATGAGTCGTGGCTGGATCTTCCAACATGACAGTGACCCAAAGCACACAGCCAGGAAAACCAAGAAGTGGCTTCGTAAGAACCATATCAAGGTTCTGGAGTGGCCTAGCCAGTCTCCAGACCTAAATCCAATTGAAAATCTTTGGAGGGAGCTGAAAGTCTGTGTTACTCAACGACAGTCCAGAAACCTGACTGATCTAGAGAAGATCTGTGTGGAGGGGTGGGCCAAAATCCCTCCTGCAGTCTGTGCAAACCTGGTGAAGAACTACAGGAAACATTTGAACTCTGTAATTGCAAACAAAGGCTACTCTACCAAATATTAACATTGGTGTTCAAACACTTATTTTCATCTGTATCACACAAATAAATTGTTAAAAAAATCATAGATTGAGATTTCTGGATTTTTCTATTTAGGTTATCTCTCATACAGTGGACATGCACCTACCATGACAATTTCAGACCCCTCTATGATTTCTAAGTGGGAGAACTTGCAAAATAGCAGGGTGTTCACATACTTATTTTCTTGACTGTATATATATATATATATATATATATATATATATATATATATATATATATATATATATATATATATATGTATGAAATACTTGACTTGGTGAATTCTAGCTGTCAATATACTCCTCCCCTCTTAACCACGCCCCCAACCACGCCCCACCCCACCCCCAACCACGCCCCCACCCCCCACCTCCCGAAATCGGAGGTCTCAAGGTTGGCAAGTATGTAAAACCTTAATGGAGGTGTTTGGATGTTTTTTTAAGGGCTTTATAGGCGGAATTGCACTGCTCTCCATTGTAAGCAAACTTTTATCACATTTATTTAAAATTTAGAATCGCCATATATTTCATAATGATTGTGAACAATAGGCAACATTCCAAAAAAACTGCAGTTTCCCTTTAGGGCCACAGTGCATGGTGTTAATAGTACGCATTGCAATAACCATTCCTACAAGGGTGTCACATTTCCACCAAAGGTGGCAATAATTTAATTGTATATGACTAAAAAACGACACCACTTTAGCGATTAGAACCTGTCTGTACAAAATAACACGTCAACAATGCATGAAAACGAAGTCAAAGGTGATGATTTCCCCCCCCCCCCCCCCCCCCCCCCCCCAAGATGGCACCACTGTAGTGGCTGCTGGTGGCAGGAGCTCTGTGCTCTTGTGTCATCCTTCTGCTGTGTTTTTATGTGGACTTCTGGATCTGCCTCCCGGGAGCCTTTTGGCCATGGAGACTTGCTGCTGGGTCTCTGTCACACCAGAGTCCGTTTGGAGAGGCTGGAGGAGATGCGGATGAAGAGACAGAGCTGCGGAGCCGGGACGGACAAGCTTCACAGTGTCTTGGCTGAATGAGCAGGTATCGGACACCTCGGTCTCCTTGGACGCATCCTCGCTCGTCCATGCGGACTGGACACTGGCTGAGAGCTGGTGGGCGGCCGAGGGATGAGTCGGCTCTCTTGGTTGCTTTGTTGGGTCTGCTCCTGTCTACGGCCATGCTTCCTCCACCCCAGCAGACGATGATGGCGTGGAACACCGCAGAGGCCACCACAGTGTACATGTTTTTTTTTACTTTTTATTCATAGCTGTATGTAGAAGTGTCTGGTTGCATCAGCTCTGCTCTTTTAATGTCTTTAATGTCCTCTGTGTTCTTTGATGTTTCCCCTTTTACACACATGTTTTCTCACCCCTCCTGGGAAAGAATTCCACCTGAAAATGTTTAATGTTATTAGTTATGGAGCATATCGTGAATAAATTGAGAACAGGAAGTGAACAAAAGCTTTAGCAACTGCTATGTAAACGAAAAGGGCTAAACACATTTACACATATGTTGCCATCCAAGCAATGTTATAATGGACGCCCCTGCTTATTTCAGCAAGACAATGCCAAGCCACGTGTTACAACAGTGTGGCTTCATAGCAAAATAGTGTGGGTACTAGACTGGCCTGCCTGTAGTCCAGACCTGTCTCCCATTTAAAATGTGTGGCGCAATATGAAGCCTAAAATACCACAATGGAGACCCCGGACTGTTGAAATACTTAAGCTGTACATCAAGCAAGAATGGGAAAAATTCCACCTGAAAATGTTTAATGTTATTCGTTGTGAATACATTGAGAACAGGAAGTGAATAAAAGCTTTAGCAACTGCTACGTAAACGAAAAGGGCTAAAGACATTTACACATATGTTGCCGTCCAAGCAATATTATAATGGGCGCCTCTGCTTATTTCAGCAAGACAATGCCAAATCACATGTTACAACAGTGTGGCTTCTTAGCAAAAGAGTGTGGGTACTAGACTGGCCTGCCTGTAGTCCAGCCCTGTCTCCCATTGAAAATGTGTGGCGCAATATGAAGCCTAAAATACCACAATGGAGACCCCGGACTGTTGAAATACTTAAGCTGTACATCAAGCAAGAATGGGAAAAATTCCACCTGAAAATGTTTAATGTTATTAGTTGTAAATAAATTGAGAACAGGAAGTGAAGAAAAGCTTTAGCAACTGCTATGTAAACGAAAAGGGCTAAACACATTTACACATATGTTGCCATCCAAGCAATGTTATAATGGACGCCCCTGCTTATTTCAGCAAGACAATGCCAAGTCATATGTTACAACAGCGTGGCTTCATAGCAAAAAAGTGTGGGTACTAGACTGGCCTGCCTGTAGTCCAGACCTGTCTCCCATTGAAAATGTGTGGCGCAATATGAAGCCTAAAATACCACAATGGAGACCCCGGACTGTTGAAATACTTAAGCTGTACATCAAGCAAGAATGGGAAAGAATTCCACCTGAAAATGTTTAATGTTATTAGTTGTGAATAAATTGAAAACAGGAAGTGAACAAAAGCTTTAGCAACTGCTATGTAAACGAAAAGGGGGAAATACATTTACACATATGTTGCCTTCCAAGCAATGTTATAATGGACGCCCCTGCTTATTTCAGCAAGACAATGTAGAACCACATGTTACAACAGCGTGGCTTCATAGCACAAATGCGTGAGCAAATTGTTGAACAGTTTAAGAAAAACCTTTCTCAACCAGCTATCTCAAGGAATTTAGGGATTTCACCTTTGATGGTCCGTAATATCATCAAAGGGTTCAGAGAATCTGGAGAAATCACTGCACATAAGCAGCTAAGCCCGTGACCTTTGATCCCTCAGGCTGTACTGCATCAACAAGTGACATCAGTGTGTAAAGGATATCACCACATGGGCTCAGGAACACTTCAGAAACCCACTGTCAGTAACTACAGTTGGCCGCTACATCTGTAAGTGCAAGTTAAAACTCTCCTATGCAAAGCGAAAACCGTTTATCAACAACACCCAGAAACGCGGTCAGCTTCGCTGGGCCTGAGCTCATCTAAGATGGACTGATACCAAGTGGAAAAGTGTTCTGTGGTCTGACGAGTCCACATTTCAAATTGTTTTTGGAAACTGTGGACGTCGTGTCCTCCGGACCGAAGAGGAAAATAACCATCCGGATTGTTATAGGCGCAAAGTTGAAAAGCCAGCATCTGTGAGGGTATGGGGGTGTATTAGTGCCCAAGACATGGGTAACTTACACATCTGTGAAGGCGCCATTAATGCTGAAAGGTACATATAGGTTTTGGAGCAACATATGTTGCCATCCAAGCAACGTTACCATGGACGCCCCTGCTTATTTCAGCAAGACAATGCCAAGCCATGTGTTACATCAATGTGGCTTCATAGTAAAAGAGTGTGGCTACTAGACTGGCCTGCCTGTAGTCCAGACCTGTCTCCCATTGAAAATGTGTGGCGCAATATGAAGCCTAAAATACCACAACGGAGACCCAACTCAACTAATTATCTTCTTCTTCATTTGCAAAGTCCTAAATTCCCTGATGAGCCGTTATTTGTCGCTGGAGTCTGAGGTGACACATTTGCATGCGCTATATAACCGTTATCTAAGGCTCTGCCGTCATTCAGTGAAGTGTGAATGCCGCGGAAACCACCGACAACTGCAGAGGAGAGCTGGCACGTCGCCGTTCAAGCAAAGCTTTTTATCTGTGGCCAATCAAAAATAATTGCCTCCTCCTTCCAGATCAAGCCCCCTATAAGGAGAAAAAAAAAAGATCCTTAAAGCAACCCCAGCAGTGGGAAGCACATATTAGATTATGAATATGATGATGTTAAATTGGAGCCGGAATATCAACACACAAACAAAGAGGTCCACCTCCACACACCCACTCAGCAGGGATTCATTTATAAACAACATGAGTCAGCCAGGTCGCGGTGGCACGCGGCCGTCCTTGGACCAGACTCTGCCAATCACGCCTGCGGGAGCCAGGGAGATGGCGCCCAGCCGCATTCATCAGCAGCTGACCGCGGACGGGCAGAAAAACACACTGACCAGAGGCTGTGTTCCTCTCCAGTAATTGGCTCCGCTTTAGATCTTAATTCATTCAACAGATGTATGCCAGAGCCGTGAGCCACGGAAGCGCCAACTGTGGTGGAATGCGCCCTCTGTGCTGTGGCGCGTCCTTGTTTCTGCCGCTGCCATGCCGCCTCCTCTCTTCACCGCTCATTGGCAGCGCCGCACGTCGTGTTCCGTACAACCGCGGTTGGATTCGGCTTCATGTTTGATGGAGCAAAACAAAACCGCTTTTGGGTGGGATGGTTGTAGCGGTGATTCACACGTTAATGCCGACGAATGTGCAACAATAATTCTCAACAAAAGAGGAGAAATATAACCCATCCATCCATTTTCTACCGCTTGTTCCTTTGTTAGAATAATTATTTATTTATTATTATCACACAACTCTTATGCTTAAAGGGGAACATTATCACCAGACCTATGTAAGTGTCAATATATACCTTGATGTTGCAGAAAAAAGACCATATATTTTTTTACCGATTTCCGAACTCTAAATGGGTGAATTTTTGCGAATTAAACGACTTTCTATTATTCGCTCTCGGAGCGATGACATCACAACGTGGCGTCACATCGGGAAGCAATCCGCCATATTCTCAAACACAGAGTCGTATCAGCTCTGTTATTTTCCGTTTTTTCGACTGTTTTCCGTACCTTGGAGACATCATGCCTCGTCGGTGTGTTGTCGGAGGGTGTAACAACACGAACAGGGACGTATGGGGGTGTATTAGTGCCCAAGACATGGGTAACTTACACATCTGTGAAGGCGCCATTAATGCTGATAGGTACATACAGGTTTTGGAGCAACATATGTTGCCATCCAAGCAACGTTACCATGGACGCCCCTGCTTATTTCAGCTAGACAATGCCAAGCCACGTCTTACATCAACGTGACTTCATAGTAAAAGAGTGCGGGTACTATACTGGCCTGCCTGTAGTCCAGACCTGTCTCCCATTGAAAATGTGTGGCGCATTATGAAGCCTAAAATACCACAACGGAGACCTCCGGACTGTTGAACAACTTAAGTTGTACATCAAGCAAGAATGGGAAATAATTCCACCTGAGAAGCTTAAAAAAAGTGTGTTCTCAGTTCCCAATCGTTTATTGAGTGTTGTTAAAAGGAAAGGCCATGTAACACAGTGGTGAACATGCCCTTTCCCAACTACTTTGGCACGTGTTGCAGCCATGAAATTCTAAGTTAATTATTATTTGCAAAAAAAAAAAAAAAGTTTATGAGTTTGAACATCAAATATGTTGTCTTTGTAGTGCATTCAATTGAATATGGGTTGAAAATGATTTTCAAATCATTGTATTCCGTTTATATTTACATCTAACACAATTTCCCAACTCGTATGGAAACAGGGTTTGTACAACAGGTTTGTCAACGGGAGTTTTCAATAAAGTCACAATTTAAGTTTTATTAATCCCTTCTATTTGTCACTTATATGCATTTCTCATGGCTTGCTGCATTAGAACTAATCATTCTCTAAAAAAATATATTTTTTCTTCATATTATTTGTTGTATGGAATGTATTAATTGAATTTAAATCATCCCAGGAAAAATGGCTTTGGGTTTTGTACAATTAGTTTGTTTTTTTTAATCTGACCTTTTGGAAGTGATTATTAACACCAAAAAATATATTACTGTAACACTGATTTTGTTTTAAATATGTGGCTTGTACTTTGCTTGTGGTATATGAGGTGAGTTCGACTCTGTTCTAGCAAACACACAAAACAAACACACACACACTCACACACACCCACCCACACGCACACACACACACAAACACACACACACAGCCCCTTGGGAAATTTAAAGTCATCAATTAAACAAACTTGCATGTTTTTTGAATGTGGGAAGAAGTACCCGGAGAGAACCCACGCAAGCTCAGGGAAAAAGCATGCAAAATCCACACAGTTATTGTAACCATGGCAACAAGATTAAGGCTGAAAGGGGTCCTCTGCCATTTTTTTTTTATTTTTTTTTATTTTTTAACAGACATTGGTTAAAATGTTTTTTAAGGAAATGTCATAAATGGAAGATTTTCAGCAGCTTTTTTTTTTTTTTTACAGGACCTTATTATACAAAATGGATGTTTTAATGATGTTCTCAACAGTAATACGTGTCCTTCCAGCCCATTTATCAGCATTAAACAGGAGAAAAATCCATCATCTCCCTCATTTGTTTGCTCCACTTCTGAGAGAAGAGGCACTTAACTAGGGATGTCAGCCTTCCACATTTGAATTGATTTGGTACCAATGTCCGGTACATAGGAATCGATACCAGTACTCAACGGCACCAATTTCCGGTACTTTTCTGTGTGTTCAAATCGTCAAAAAATGTCAAATGTTGGATTAAAAAAAAATATGCATTTGTGTTTAATTGAACACTTGTTTTTTACACTTCTGTGTCTCATTTGCAAGTATTTTATCAAAGACTTTGAATGCAGAGGCAATTCCAAGACAGTAGATGGCGGTAGTGTATGGACTACATGATTTTGCCTAGAATCAGGATGTAGTCTTTGCCATTAAGTTGAGTTTTGTCTTGTCTTGTGTTGAGTCCTACAAAGTGTTCATACAGTAGGTATTGTATTCATTATACACCAGCTGTTTGATTGTAACGTGCAGCTTAGTTGTAGTTTTCATTACCAAATTTGGAGGAATTAAAATCGCCATGTAAAATTGCTAATGCTAATCTTTAGCATGTCTATCTAATGTCAATTAGCAACAAGCTAGTACATTTTGAAAAGTGGAGCCGTGCTGTACTATTTTGCTTTGTTGGTATGGAAAATTGCAATATTACCTTGAGGCAGTCTGGCTCAGGCCAAGGGCTTGAACGGGTGACGAGTTTTCAACTGTACGTGACGTCACGTGCAACAAATGGTATCGAAATATGGCACCACTTACGTGGATCGGTACCCGGTAGTACTATCACACTTGGGGTCTGTGCCTATAAAAGTACCAAACTTGGTACTTATCAATCAATCAATCAATCAATCAATGTTTATTTATACAGCCCTAAATCACAAGTGTCTCAAAGGGCTGCACAAGCCACGACGACATCCTCGGTTCAGAGCCCACAAAAGGGCAAGGAAAAACTCACAACCCAGTGGGATGTCAATGTGAATGACTATGAGAAACCTTGGAGAGGACCGCAGATGTGGGTGACCCCCCCGCCTAGGGGAGACTGGATGCAATGGACGTCGAGTGGGTCTAGCATGATATTGTGAAAGTCCAGTCCATAGTGGATCCAACATAATAGTGAGAGTCCAGTCCATAGTGGGGCCAGCAGAAGACCATCCCGAGCGGAGACGGGTCAGCAGCGCAGAGATGTCCCCAACCGATGCACAGGCGAGCGGTCCACCCCAGGTCCGGACTCTGGACAGCCGGCACTTCATCCATGGCAACCGGACCTGTGCCCCCCCTCTACAAGGGCGACGGGGCAGAAGAGAAAAGAAAAGAAACGGCAGATCAACTGGTCTAAAAGGTGGGTCTATTTAAAGCAGGGGTCCCCAAACTACGGCCCGCGGGGCGGATACGGTCCCCCAGCTTCCAAAATCCGGCCCACAGGAAGTCCCAAGTTACATTTTTGGCCAAGTTACATTTATATATATATGTATATAGCCTGGCCCCCGGCCACATTTTTTAACCCAATGCGGCCCCCTAGTCAAAAAGTTTGGGGACCCCTGATTTAAAGGCTAAAGTATACAAATGAGTTTTAAGATGGGACTTAAATGCTTCTACTATCCCTACGCTCAACCGCTTTTAAAGGATTGGGTTTTCATGACCTCATGAAGGAAAAACCTTCTGACCGTGACTTTCTCCATGTAAGATGCCGCATGATTTCATAATCGACAGCATTGTAAAAAAAAAAAAAAAAAAGGTAAAAGGCTTCTCTACATATCTTAAAATGAAGGCTGCCATCTAGCTATCAGTCAGCTACAGATATGAGAGCTTTAAGTTAGCTCATTTTGGGATTGTAATGTTTGCACTGTGGCTCACTATGCTAATGTTGCTAATCCTCCTGTCCTACTTCTCAATTGTATAGTGAACATAGAAATTACATTTTAAAAAGTGGGGAAAAAATAGTAATTTAAACATTTTCAGATAAAGCGCACAAAAACTCTTTTCGGAGTTACACTGTCAGAAACATGCCTGGACAAACCCAGCTCATTAACATCAAAGTTACAGCATTTCCACCTACTCAGTGGCCTTGTGGTTAGAGTGTTCGCCCTGAGATCGGTAGGTTGTGAGTCATACCAAAGACTATAAAAAATGGGACCCATTGCCTCCCTGCTTGGCACTCAGCATCAAGGGTTGGAATTGGGGGTTAAATCACCAAAAATGATTCCCGGGCGCGGCACCGCTGCTGCCCACTGCTCCCCTCACCTCCCAGGGGGTGAACAAGGGGATGGGTCAAATGCAGAGGACAAATTTCACCACACCTAGTGTGTGTGTGACAATCATTGGTACTTTAACTTAACTTTAACTTATCCGGGGGTCTCCGTTGTGGTATTTTAGGCTTCATAATGCACCACACATTTTCAATGGGAGACAGGTCTGGACTACAGGCAGGCCAGTCTAGTACCCGCACTCTTTTACTATGAAGCCACGTTGATGTAACACGTGGCTTGGCATTGTCTTGCTGAAATAAGCAGGGGTGTCCATGGTAACGTTGCTTGGATGGCAACATATGTTGCTCCAAAACCTGTATGTACCTTTCAGCATTAATGGTGCCTTCACAGATGTGTAAGTTACCCATGTCTTGGGCACTAATACACCCCCATGCCATCACAGATGCTGGCTTTTCAACTTTGCGCCTACAACAATCCGGATGGTTCTTTTCCTCTTTGGTCCGGAGGACAAGACGTCCACAGTTTCCAAAAACAATTTGAAATGTGGACTCGTCAGACCACAGAACACTTTTCCACTTTGTATCAATCCATCTTAGATGAGCTCAGGCCCAGCGAATCCGACGGCGTTTCTGGGTGTTGTTGATAAACGGTTTTTGCCTTGCATAGGAGAGTTTTAACTTGCACTTACAGATGTAGCGACCAACTGTAGTTACTGACAGTGGGTTTCTGAAGTGTTCCTGAGCCCATGTGGTGATATCCTTTACACACTGATGTCGCTTGTTGATGCAGTACAGCCTGAGGGATCGAAGGTCACGGACTTAGCTGCTTTCGTGCAGTGATTTCACCAGATTCTCTGAACCCTTTGATGATATTACGGACCGTAGATGGTGAAATTCGTAAATTCCTTGCAATAGCTGGTTGAGAAAGGTTTTTCTTAAACTGTTCAACAATTTGCTCACGCATTTGTTGACAAAGTGGTGACCCTCGCCCCATCCTTGTTTGTGAATGACTGAGCATTTCATGGAATCTGTTTTTATACCCAATCATGGCACCCACCTGTTCCCAATTTGCCTGCACACCAATGGGATGTTCCAAATAAGTGTTTGATGAGCATTCCTCAACTTTATCAGAATTTATTACCACCTTTCCCAACTTCTTTGTCACGTGTTGCTGGCATCAAAATCTAAAGTTAATGATTATTTGCCAAAAAAAAAATGTTTATCAGTTTGAACATCAAATATGTTGTCTTTGTAGCATATTCAACTGAATATGGGTTGAAAATGATTTGCAAATCATTGTATTCCGTTTATATTTACATCTAACACAATTTCCCAACTCATATGGAAACGGGGTTTGTACAAGGCTGCTCTCAGCAGAACTAACAGTGAGGGTGCTCTGCGTCTCCCTGAGGAGTCTTTGTTGCAGAAACTCTCGATAAGAACAACCACCGTTGGCACCGCGACTCCTTTTTGTATTCCTAAAAAGCCCCGTAAACATACTCCCGGCCAACAAAAAAGCCAGTTATTTAGTAGCTTTTTTTTTCGACCGTGGCCTTGTCAGCCGTGGGTGGTAATTAATTCCTCGCGAACAACACACATTTTAATCAGTTCCAAAAGAGCCATTAAACACGGCCACACAAAAGGGGTTCCTTTTATTCACAGCGTCGTCAGACTTCATGGCTCTCGTATATAATTTAATGACGAACGTGGACTCGTCCCTGCTTCCTTTGACGGCCCCCGTTGCTACACGCGTCTCGTATTCCCAGTTGGATTCCCGCTTTTATTCTCCCGCAACCTTGAAAATGTATTTCCCATCAAATCAGCAAATTCTCCTTATCGCTTTGTGACCCGGGTGACCGCTGCCATTGTGCCTCCCTATAATTGCTGCGGGGAATATAACCTTCTCCATTAATGGCCATGCAGAGAATCACAGAGATTGGTCTCCGCGGGTCAATGAAGTAGAATCGTTTGAATGGAAATGCTTATTTCACTTTATCGTAAGGCTGGGCTTGTAGCGTCCGTATGAAGAAATGAACATGTGAGTTCACCCACAGAGGACGGTTATGATAGCCGGCTGCAGTTTTACAGCATGAACAGATAATATTTCATTGCTGGTGTAATGTGGCGCTTCAAAGACATTTCCCATGTTCCAATTAAAGTCCGGGAAGTCTCTGTTTATGACTACTATTTCTCCGGCAGCTCATGTAATGAACATATGAACAAGCTACACTTCAAAAAGTCAGTGTTCAAAAACAAGAATGAATTAAAGCTGCAAGCAGCGATGGACAGGACCGACTTTGACGGCACATAAAATCCAAACCGGAGCAGTAATTAAAACTCTTTCGTCAACTTTTAATCAGAAGGGTTCAATCTCTCTCCTGTGTTAGTTTGAAGCAGACACGACAAACGCGCTCAGAGGAGATAATGTTTGAAAAAAGGTGACCGGTTTTTACAAAACTTTTGTTTTGAAGGGGGAATTGGAAAATTCCTGTTGATTTTTGCTGGGGGTTGTCAATCTATGAAATGTAGGTCTAAGTGAGACCTATATAGAGGTTTTTGTTTCATGTCTCTAAGACATTCCTACTGTTACAGGCAGTTTTGTCTGAGTTTTCTTCCTAGGAGCAGTTGTGTCTGTGTTTTCTTCCTAGGGGGCGCTAGAGCGCAATTTTGAGTTTCGGGGTTGAGTTTTTTTATGAGAGCGCAATTTTTGCCAGTCCTGATGTGTGTACAGCTCAAAGAGACAAAAGTGACTGTTTTTACTAAACTTTTGTTTTGAAGGGGGAATTACAAACTTCCTGTTGATTTATGCTGAAAGATGTTAATGTTTGAAATGTAGGTCTAAGTGAGACCTACATAGAGGTCCTCACTCCTACTCGGAGTTAGAGGCAGTTTTGTCTGTGTTGTCTCCCTAGGGGGCGCTAGAGCGCAATTTTGAGTTTCGGGGTTGAGTTTTTTTATGAGAGCGCAATTTTTGCCATTCCTGATGTGTGTACAGCTCAAAGAGACAAAAGTGACTGTTTTTACTAAACTTTTGTTTTGAAGGGGGAATTGCAAACTTCCTGTTGATTTTTGCTGAAAGATGTTAATGTGTGAAATGTAGGTCTAAGTGAGACCTACATAGAGGTCCTCACTCCTACTGGGAGTTAGAGGCAGTTTTGTCTGTGTTTTCTTCCTAGGGGGCGCTAGAGCGCAATTTTGAGTTTCGGGGTTGAGTTTTTTCATGAGAGCGCAATTTTTGCCAGTCCTGATGTGTGTACAGCTCAAAGAGACAAAAGTGACTGTTTTTACTAAACTTTTGTTTTGAAGGGGGAATTGCAAACTTCCTGTTGATTTATGCTGAAAGATGTTAATGTTTGAAATGTAGGTCTAAGTGAGACCTACATAGAGGTCCTCACTCCTACTCGGAGTTAGAGGCAGTTTTGTCTGTGTTGTCTCCCTAGGGGGCGCTAGAGCGCAATTTTGAGTTTTGGCGTTGAGTTTTTTTATGAGAGCGCAATTTTTGCCAGTCCTGATGTGTGTACAGCTCAAAGAGACAAAAGTGACTGTTTTTACTAAACTTTTGTTTTGAAGGGGGAATTGCAAACTTCCTGTTGATTTATGCTGAAAGATGTTAATGTATGAAATGTAGGTCTAAGTGAGACCTACATAGAGGTCCTCACTCCTACTGGGAGTTTAGAGGCAGTTTTGTCTGTGTTTTCTCCCTAGGGGGCGCTAGAGCGCAATTTTGAGTTTTGGGGTTGGATTTTTTTATGAGAGCGCAATTTTTGCCAGTCCTGATGTGTGTACAGGTCAAAGAGACAAAAGTGACTGTTTTTACTAAACTTTTGTTTTGAAGGGGGAATTGCAAACTTCCTGTTGATTTATGCTGAAAGATGTTAATGTATGAAATGTAGGTCTAAGTGAGACCTGCATAGAGGTCCTCACTCCTGCTGGGAGTTAGAGGCAGTTTTGTCTGTGTTTTCTTCCTAGGGGGCGCTAGAGCGCAATTTTGAGTTTTGGGGTTGAGTTTTTTTATGAGAGTGCAATTTTTGCCTGTCCTGATGTGTGTACAGCTCAAAGAGACAAAAGTGACTGTTTTTACTAAACTTTAGTTTTGAAGGGGGAATTACAAACTTCCTGTTGATTTTTGCTGAAAGATGTTAATGTGTGAAATGTAGGTCTAAGTGAGACCTACATAGAGGTCCTCACTCCTACTGGGAGTTAGAGGCAGTTTTGTCTGTGTTTTCTTCCTAGGGGGCGCTAGAGCGCAATTTTGTGTTTCGGGGTTGAGTTTTTTTATGAGAGCGCAATTTTTGCCAGTCCTGATGTGTGTACAGCTCAAAGAGACAAAAGTGACTGTTTTTACTAAACTTTTGTTTTGAAGGGGGAATTGTAAACTTCCTGTTGATTTATGCTGAAAGATGTTAATGTATGAAATGTAGGTCTAAGTGAGACCTACATAGAGGTCCTCACTCCTACTGGGAGTTAGAGGCAGTTTTGTCTGTGTTTTCTTCCTAGGGGGCGCTAGAGCGCAATTTTGAGTTTTGGGGCTAGGTTTTTTTAAATAGATCGCAATTTTCGCCAGTCCTGATGTGTGTACAGCTCAAAGAGACAAAAGTGACTGTTTTTACTAAACTTTTGTTTTGAAGGGGGAATTGCAAACTTCCTGTTGATTTATGCTGAAAGATGTTAATGTATGAAATGTAGGTCTAAGTGAGACCTACATAGAGGTCCTCACTCCTACTCGGAGTTAGAGGCAGTTTTGTCTGTGTTGTCTCCCTAGGGGGCGCTAGAGCGCAATTTTGAGTTTTGGGGTTGAGTTTTTTTATGAGAGCGCAATTTTTGCCAGTCCTGATGTGTGAACAGCTCAAAGAGACAAAAGTGACTGTTTTTACTAAACTTTTGTTTTGAAGGGGGAATTGTAAACTTCCTGTTGATTTATGCTGAAAGATGTTAATGTATGAAATGTAGGTCTAAGTGAGACCTACATAGAGGTCCTCACTCCTACTGGGAGTTAGAGGCAGTTTTGTCTGTGTTTTCTTCCTAGGGGGCGCTAGAGCGCAATTTTGAGTTTTGGGGCTAGGTTTTTTTAAATAGATCGCAATTTTCGCCAGTCCTGATGTGTGTACAGCTCAAAGAGACAAAAGTGACTGTTTTTACTAAACTTTTGTTTTGAAGGGGGAATTGCAAACATCCTGTTGATTTATGCTGAAAGATGTTAATGTATGAAATGTAGGTCTAAGTGAGACCTACATAGAGGTCCTCACTCCTACTCGGAGTTAGAGGCAGTTTTGTCTGTGTTGTCTCCCTAGGGGGCGCTAGAGCGCAATTTTGAGTTTTGGGGTTGAGTTTTTTTATGAGAGCGCAATTTTTGCCAGTCCTGATGTGTGTACAGCTCAAAGAGACAAAAGTGACTGTTTTTACTAAACTTTTGTTTTGAAGGGGGAATTGCAAACTTCCTGTTGATTTATGCTGAAAGATGTTAATGTATGAAATGTAGGTCTAAGTGACTCCTACTGGGAGTTAGAGGCAGTTTTGTCTGTGTTTTCTTCCTAGGGGGCGCTAGAGCGCAATTTTGAGTTTTGGGGCTAGGTTTTTTTAAATAGGTCGCAATTTTCGCCAGTCCTGATGTGTGTGTCAAATTTGGTGAGTTTTTAAGCATGTTAAGGGGGTCAAATTACAGCTCAAAGAAGCGGCGGAATAATAATAATAAAACCTTACAATTACTATAGGGTCCTCTGTCCCAAAGAGACATTGCGGTCCCTAAAAATACATAAATTAGGGATATTTTATTTGAACTAAGCAAAATTATCTGCCAATAGGACAAAAAAATGTGGCTTTTGAAGTAAAATTACCTAACAAAAATACCTTAAAATAAGTATATTCTCACTAATAACAACTGTACTATTAAATGAGTACGTATTTTCTATTGTTTCATTGAAAATAAAACAGCAAAGTCCACTTGGCTGTCATCTGTTTTAATTATGAGACACAATTGTGTCAAAGTCATGATTTTTTTGTTCATGCTTAAAATAAGAAATGATTACTTTAAAAAAAATAGTTTTATACTTGTGTTGATGACACAGCTTTACAACCGAATATATCATAAATAATCCAACCATTTTGTACCACTTCGCAAGTCGCGGGGGTTGCTGGAGCCCATCCCAGCTGTGTTAATACAATCAATTAGCATGTTAGGTGGGAGCGCATTTAAAGCAAGGTGTGTTTTGATACCACAGCCGTATAGCTCGGTTGGTAGAGCGGCCGTGCCAGCAACTTGAGGGTTCATGGTTCGATCCCCGCTTCCGCCATTCCTAGTCACTGCCGCTGTGTCCTTGGGCAAGACACTTTACCCACCTGCTCCTAGTGCCACCCACACTGGGTTAAATGTAACTTAGATATTGGGTTTCACTATGTAAAGCGCTATATAAATATAATTCACTTCACTTCACAAACGCAGCGTGATGGAGTGATGTCAGACGCCGACTAGAGACCTGTCAGCGGATGCTATCTTGCTTCAGAGCAGCTTTATGGATTGTTACATTACTTCAGTTTTGCACTTTTTTGAGTGCATTGATATCAGCCTGTGGATTACTGGATCGCTGAGATGAAGCGCGTGATTCGCAAGTTAAAGCATATTCAATTCAAACTGACACTAACTCTTATTAGCCTGACTTTTGATGTTTTATTTTGTGACAAATGCGTGCGTGTCATGATCCGTGGTCCGGATCATGTTTTGTGTATTCTGTTAGTTTTGGACTCCTTTAGTTCCTGTTTGTGCACCTCTGAGTTGTTACCATAGCTGCTTATTATTTTCACCTGCCTCTTGTGTTCGGGACGCTCACCTGTTGCTCATCAGAGACACTATTTTAGCCTGCCTTTGCCGGTCACTCGTCCTGGCTTCTTTGTTTGCGTCACGCTACTATTACGTACGTTTTGCTTGTCTTTAGTAGCCTTAGCTTCAAGTGCGATCGGCACCTTGTTCCGTCGGTTTTGTTTTCTGTTTTGTACCTCGTTGAGTGTTTTTTAAGATTAAATCATGTTCCTACCTGCAAGTCCTGTCCAGAGTCGTCCGTTTGCATCCCGGGAGAACGAACCGCGCAGCTTCCATGCGACCCGGTCGTGACAGTGTGGTGTTGCTTCCTTATTGGTTTTATAAGTAGCAGAAGCGTCTGAAGTGAATGTGACGATCAGCCGGATGAAAAAATTAAATACCTGCTGCACCGACCCAATTAGGGACTGGTATCAAAAAATACCGGTAATCAGTAAAGGTGCCAAAATACATCGAATTTCAGATTAATTGCTATTCTTGTTTTGTAACCATTCGGTTCCGGTACCAAAATATTGGTATCGAGACAACCCTAATTGATGTCCTATCAAATCGTGTTGGGTATTACAAACTCAAAAGCCACTCATCCGCTGACAAAGTTGCTAGCTTACCGCTTGCCGTAGATAGCTTACGGCTGTTGCAAGGCGATGAAGTGAAGTATATTTATATAGCGCTTTTCTCTAGTGACTCGAAGCGCTTTTACATAGTGAAACCCAATATCTAAGTTACATTTAAACCAGTGTGGGGTAAAGTGTCTTGCCCAAGGACACAACGGCAGTGACTAGGATGGTAGAAGTGGGGATCGAACCTGGAACTCTCAAGTTGCTGGCACGGCCACTCTACCAACTGAGCTATACCGCCCGCTGTACCGATGGGTTACTAGAAAAATAGTTTTTTTATTTTTATTAATCAATCCAACAAAACAATACACAGCAATACCATAACAATGCAATCCAATTCCAAAACCAAACCCGACCCAGCAACACTCAGAACTGCAATAAACAGAGCAATTGAGAGGAGACACAAACACGACACAGAACAAACCAAAAGTAGCGAAACAAAAATTAATATTATTAACAACAGTATCAATATTAGTTACAATTTCAACATAGCAATGATTAAAAATCCCTCATTTGTCACAGTGTGTAGGTTACTAATAAAAGACAGGATTCGTGTTAGGAGGCTGGAGTATTCTGTCACAAGGTGTAGGTGACGAACCCCAAGATGCAGAGATGGCAGGTTTGGTGCAGGACAACATGATTTAATTTAACTCTATAACAAGAAACAAACAAAAGGGTACAAACAAAAGGCGCGCACAAGGCGGAGAACAAACTTGGCTATGAACAGAAACTAGCACAAAGGCTAAACTATGGACAAGAAACAAAAACACTAACTGTGACATGAATAAACAAAACTCACGTAGCAAGAAACGAGCAGGATGAACTATGACATGAGCAGAGTGAACAGAAGTAGACAGAGCTACAACGGCAAGTATAAATGACACTGACCTCGACAATCATTAGCGACATTGACAATACTCCAGCACTGACTGGAGGGAAAAGCAGGTCTAAATAGTAGCTGGCTGATTGACACCAGGTGTGGCCAGGTGCCAATCAGCCACAGCTGAAGGGAAAAAGCACTCAGGGATACAAGCAGGAAATAAAGACAAAATAAGAGCGCTTACAGCAGATAAAGACAGAGAGGAAAAACTCAAAACATAACAAAACTGTCAGTGAAAAACCTGACATAATTGACATTTTCATTAGACATTTATAAAAAAATAAAAAATAAAAATAGTGTCACAGTGGCTTACACTTGCTACACATCTCATAAGCTTGACAACACACTGTGTCCAATATTTTCACAAAGATAAAATAAGTCATATTTTTGGTTCATTTAATAGTTAAAACAAATTTACATTATTGCAATCAGTTGATAAAACATTGTCCTTTACAATTATAAAAGCTTTTTACAAAAATCTACTACTCTGCTTGCATGTCAACAGACTGGGGTAGATCCTGCTGAAATCCTATGTATTGAATGAATAGAGAACTGTTTTGAATCGGAAAAATATCGTTTTTGAATCGAGAATCGCGTTCAATCGAAAAAAATCGATTTATAATCGAATCGTGACCCCAAGAATCGATATTGAATCGAATCGTGGGACACCCAAAGATTCGCAGCCCTAATAACAATGTCACTACAGCTTGGTTATTATGCAAGTTACGAAACGTAAATGAAATATCGTTGGCAGTTTTTTGGATGCATTTTTAAAGTGACTTAGAGGCGGAATGGACTCCGCCAATTCGCTGTATTGCTAGCCACCTCAAACCGAGATGGGTTTTTTTACATGCTCGAATGCAAAAATAACCTTTTTCCTTCTTCTCTCTAATATTGATTGTGAACAATAGGCAAAATTCCCCCCCACCAAAATAGGTGCAGTGAATTATGCTCTTCTTTTTTCTTGCAAACCTCTTAACGCGCCGTCTGTGTTAACATTGATGCGAGCATCTAAAATTCACTTTAAAAGAAACTCCAAAGTACCTCACCTGCCTTGAACCTCATCGCCACGAAAACTGCACACAGAAGTGCCCAAAGTCAGGGGTTGGAATTGAATCAGGGACCTCCTTGCTGTGACTCACTGTTAAAGGGGAACATTATCACCAGACCTATGTAAGCGTCAATATATACCTTGATGTTGCAGAAAAAAGACCATACATTTTTTTAACCGATTTCCGAACTCTAAATGGGTGAATTTTGGCGAATTAAATGCCTTTCTATTATTCGCTCTCGGAGCGATGACGTCACAACAATTTTCTCACTTTCGTCGGTGTGTTGTCGGAGGGTGTAACAACACGAACAGGGACGGATTCAAGTTGCACCAGTGGCCCAAAGATGCGAAAGTGGCAAGAAATTGGACGAAATTTGTTCAAAATACGAGGCTGTGAGGAAAGCCGACGAAATGGTCAGTCGTTTGTTCCGCACACTTTACCGATGAAAGCTATGCTACGACAGAGATGGCAAGAATGTGTGGATATCCTGCGACACTCAAAGCAGATGCTGACATCAACTCCAAAACTGGACATATCAGCTTTCAGGAAAAGAGAGCGGATGAGGGTATGTCTACAGAATATATTAATTGATGAAAACTTTATTCATTACTCGCGGTTTTATGTAAATTATTATACATAAACTGTGTTTACCAATAATTTAGCTTAAAAACATTTATTTTTTTCAATCATTCGAGTACATTCGGGTAGTCTTGTGTAATGCAGTATTTTGTGTCTATTTAGGTATGGTTAACCTGAGTGCTGAAATCGTGGAAAAATATATGTTCTTAGCGCGCCTGAAATGGGCTGTCTGCACTCTCAAAGTGCATGTTGTTGCCAAATGTATTTCATATACTGTAAACCTAGTTCATAGTTGTTAGTTTCCTTTAATGCCAAACAAACACATACCAATCGTTGGTTAGAAGGCGATCGCCGAATTCGTCCTCGCTTTCTCCCGTGTCGCTGGCTGTCGTGTCGTTTTCGTCGGTTTCGCTTGCATACGGTTCAAACCGATATGGCTCAATAGCTTCAGTTTCTTCTTCAATTTTGTTTTCGCTACCTGCCTCCACACTACAACCATCCGTTTCAATACATGCGTAATCTGTTGAATCGCTTAAGCCGCTGAAATCCGAGTCTGAATCCGAGCTAATGTCGCTATACCTTGCTGTTCTTTCCGCCATGTTTGTTTGTATTGGCATCACTGTGTGACGTCACAGGAAAATGAACGGGTGTATATAACGATGGTTAAAATCAGGCACTTTGAAGCTTTTTTTTAGGGATATTGCGTGATGGGTAAAATTTTGAAAAAAACTTTGAAAAATAAAACAAGCCACTGGGAACTGATTTTTAATGGTTTTAACCCTTCTGAAATTGTGATAATGTTCCCCTTTAAGGTAAATAAACTTATATACTAGTTCCATGCTGGTAATGCCACCAAATAAATATTTAAAAAAATTAAAGCTGCAAGCAGCGATGGACGGGACCGATTTTGACGGCACATAAAATCCCAACCGGAGCAGTAATTAAAACTCTTTCGTCAACTTTTAATCAGAAGGGTTCAATCTCTCTCCTGTGCTAGTTTGAAGCCGACACGACAAAGGCGCTTAGAGGAGATAGTGTTTGAAAAAAGGTGACCAGTTTTTACAAAACTTTTGTTTTGAAGGGGGAATTGCAAACTTCCTGTTTTTGCTGGGGGTTGTCAATTTATGAATTGTAGGTCTAAGTGAGACCTACATAGAGGTTTTTGTTTCATGTCTCTACAACATTCCTACTGGAAGTTACAGGCAGTTTTGTCTGTTTTCTTCCTAGGTGTAGTTTTGTCTGTGTTTTATTCCTAGGGAGCGATAGAGCACAATTTTGAGTTTTGGGGTTTGTTTTTTTATTAGAGTGCAATTTTTGCCAGTTCTGATGTGTGTGTCCAGTTTGGTGAGTTTTGAAGCATGTTAAGGGGGTCAAATTACAGCTCAAAGAGGCAAAGGTGACTGTTTTTACAAAACTTTTGTTTTGATGGGGGATTTGCAAACTTCCTGTTGATTTTTGCTGAAGGAAGTTGATGTATGAAATCTAGTTCTAAGTGAGACCTACACATTGTTTAATGTCTCTACGACATTCGTACTGGAAGTTACAGGCAGTTCTGTCTGTGTTTTCTTCCTAGGGGGCGCTAGAGCGCAATTTTGAGTTTTAAAGTTTGGTTTTTTGAATAGATGGCAATTTTTGACATTACTGATGTGTGTGTCAAATTTGGTAAGTTTTGAAGCATGTTAAGGGGGTCAAATTACAGCTCAAAGAGGCGGCGGAATAATAATAATAAAACCTTACAATTACTCTAGGGTCCTCTGTCCCAAAGGGACATTGCGGTCCCTAATAATTAAAATTCCCATCTTTTGGTTGTTACATAACCAGGACACGCAGAATGAAAGAATCTCCGGTGCAACCACAAGGACGCCCGTCGACAAATCCGTGATAATCTGCAAAGTCAAGGTCTACTTCAGTGGTAGACCTCACAGCACGACTCAACCCCCAATCCATACATGTATCGAACAGTGTGGGAAATAAACAAAGACACCGTCACCATCTTGCGCAGCAACGTAAGGAAGACTTGTGCAGAATACATCCAGTTTGCATGTGTTCTCCGTAATAATCAATGGAAATTAAAATAACGGAGTCCCCCATCAACACTTTAATATTGTGCACCAATATGTTATGTGGGCCTAGAGGGAAAGGAGTCCTCCTCTGGGGTGTCGTTCCAAATTAATTGCTGCCTGCCTGACAGGTCTTCATTATTTTTGCGTCAATGTTTGAACATGCGTGCGAGGGACCGGTGGGGGGTCAGCGTATCACCGAAACGGGATTAATTAACGACGGAACAATTTTACTACGAGCACCTGCAGCTTTTTGGTTAATTAGTAAACAACATTGGCAAAGACAGGAAGTAGTTTTGGGTAAACCCAAAAGACGCGCCGACATAAAAAGGGTTCCTTTAGGATTCATAAAAGCGGGAAATCGGGAAGAAAAAAAAGCTTGCAGGGACGGATGGAAGGAATGGAGGCGACCGATCTATTTGATGCGTAATCAATATTGTCCTGTTTAGTTCAGGCTACACCTGAAACATCCCCAATGAATTTGTGCCTGAGATTTGCCACCATAACTCTAGTAGTTTTAAGAATTATTGTCCAAGGAACTTATCTTGTTTTTCGCCACACTAATTATTAGGTCTTGGAAAAGCCGGAGCCCTTTATCGGTGCCTTGGTGCTCGTAAGGTTTGTTTGGTCAGTGAGACCGCTCTCGCTCTTGCAAGTCAACTCTAATGCGGTTCAATTCACGTAAACTATGTTGGGATATATTATGTCGGGATAAAATTAAAGGGGAACATTATCACAATTTCAGAATGGTTAAAACCATTAAAAATCAGTTCCCAGTGGCTTATTATATTTTTCGAAGTTTTTTTCAAAATTTTACCCATCACGCAATATCCCTAAAAAAAGCTTCAAAGTGCCTGATTTTAACCACCCGTCCATTTTCCTGTGACGTCACATAGTGAAGCCAACACAAACAAACATGGCGGAAAGAACAGCAAGCTATAGCGACATTAGCTCGGTTTCAGACTCGGATTTCAGCGGCTTAAGCGATTCAACAGATTACGCATGTATTGAAACGGATGGTTGTAGTGTGGAGGCAGGTAGCGAAAACGAAATTGAAGAAGAAACTGAAGCTATTGAGCCATATCGGTTTGAACCGTATGCAAGCGAAACCGACGAAAACGACACGACAGCCAGCGACACGGGAGAAAGCGAGGACGAATTCGGCGATCGCCTTCTAACCAACGATTGGTATGTGTTTGTTTGGCATTAAAGGAAACTAACAACTATGAACTAGGTTTACAGCATATGAAATACATTTGGCAACAACATGCACTTTGAGAGTGCAGACAGCCCAATTTTCATCAATTAATATATTCTGTAGACATACCCTCATGTCAGCAGGCCAGGGAAGCTAGGGTCGATATTCTTCTCTTGATCATCTTGGGACGGTGTGAGCCAAGACATGCAGGGGGGTTTAGCTCGCTCGTCTGCGGGAACAAACTGCCGCCATTGCTTGCCGTGCTAGCGAGGTCCTTTGTCCCTGAATCCGGCAGATTCAATGGGGGTCTGGCGGCAGAATTCTTTGACTTTATCGTTGGAAATGCATCTGCTTTGAGTGTCGCAGGATATCCACACATTCTTGCCATCTCTGTCGTAGCATAGCTTTCGTCGGTAAAGTGTGCGGAACAAACGTCCAATTTCTTGCCACTTTTGCATCTTTGGGCCACTGGTGCAACTTGAATCCGTCCCTGTTCGTGTTGTTACACCCTCCGACAACACAACGACGAGGCATGATGTCTCCAAGGTACGGAAAACAGTCGAAAAAACGGAAAATAACAGAGCTGTTTTGACCCGGTGTTTGAGAAAATGGCGGATTGTTGTGACGTCATCGCTCCGAGAGCGAATATTTAATTCGCCAAAATTCACCCATTTAGAGTTCGTAAATCGGTTAAAAAAAAAAGGTCTTTTTTCTGCAACATCAAGGTATATATTGACGCTTACATAGGTCTGGTGATAATGTTCCCCTTTAAGATAATGAAGGATGAAGTGATTAAGAAATGTTTAGTATATATATGCTTAGAATAGGCCGTGCAACTAATCATATCCTCTAAGTTCCAGTTGGAACTGGATCCAAGTTCAAGCACACGCACATTCACTCTTATCGTCCACATTCTTCGCCGAGGTCCGAAGGACAACACCAGATATGAAGTCGGATTCCAGGAAGGAGAAGGCAAAGGAAGATTGCACGCCTGGAAGCAGACACCTCATTGTTTATTTTAGCGTCAACTACGGCCTACAGTAGTCGGATTGTCTGATAAACCTTTGATAACGGCTCGAGTAACGTCATTACCATATTCAATCACCGTATTTTCTAGGGGTGTAACGGTACACAAACATTTCGGTTCGGTACGTACCTCGGTTTAGAGGTCACATTTCGGTTCATTTTCGGTACAGTAAGAAAACAACAAAATAAAATCTTTTGGGTTATTTATTTACCAAATTTGCAAAATCTTCCACCAAAAATCTTTTTCTTGGTGGAATATTTGATGTGAAGTAATCGGAACCTTGGACAAGTCAATAATTCATAATAACATTGATTTTGATTCAATATTATGTTTTGAGCAATGACAGTTTGAAAGAAAGAAAAAACAGCTTTGTTTTATTAGTCAACATTGCAACTTTTTCTAAATTACATTTAACCTTTAAGCTTTTTTATTTCACTTTTGTTATGTTTTTGTTTATTTTAATAGTATTTTTAAAATGTGCCGTGGGCCTTTAAAACATTAGCTGTGGGCCGCAATTATCCTCCGGGGCACACTTGTGACACCCCTGCTATAGATAATAATAAATTAAATCTGATAAATCTATGGATAAAAAGCAGAGCCTGGCGACGCATGCGCGTTTATCATAACTCTCTCTCTCTCTCTGTCCCTGCCCCTTCGTCACGAATGCTGCTGCACGCACAATTTGTTTTGTTATTAACCCCTTCTTAACCCTGAACGTACATTGAAAATACACGCAACCCTAACTCAAAATGCCGGACATTTGAGGCATTTAAGAAACCCCGCCCTGACAGAAAAGAGGACATGTCCGGTGAAAAGAGGACGTATGGTCAGTCTATCGTAGCCCGTTAGCTGCTAGCATGTCGTGTGTTGTGCCTCAATGTGCATTGTTTACACAACGTGCATTACGCTACTTAATATGTCCGTGTGGAAACTCGTTCGGTACACCTCCGAACCGAACCGGAACCCCCGTACCGAAACGGTTCAATACAAATACACGTACCATTACACCCCTAGTATTTCCCGGACTATAAGGTGCACTTAAAATACTTTTTTTTTCTTCTCAAAACTCGACAGTGCGCCTTATAACCCGGAGCGCCTAATGTAAGGAATAAGTTTGGTTGAGCTTTCCCACCTCGAAGCAATTTTATTTGGTACATGGTGTAATGATAAGTGTGACAAGTAGATGGCAGTCAAACATAAGAGATAAGTGTAGGCTGCACCGTTTGATATGCTTCAACATACGAGTATTATTATGGGGTGTATAAGGTAAGACATATTATCTGGCGTTTTGTTTCGCAACATTATGCAACAGCAACTTTTCTTACCTTCCGGTACCTGCTGATCTGTATTTGGGATCTGGATAAATCCTGAAAAATTGCGCGCATCAGCCTTTGTAGTCTGTGCCGACCCTGTAGTTGATAAGCTTCTTCTTTTTCTTCTTGTTATGTGGCATTCATCCTCCGCTGTTCTAATATAAAGTAGCGTAAAGTTCTTACTTATATCTGTCAGTAAACTCGCCATGAAAGCGCTAAAACATACCGGTGTAGTGACTTTACATTATTCACCCAAGGGACTTTAGTTATTAAAGTTCCGGTCGGACGTTTTTTCATGGGACACATTTCCGGTGTTGTTGTTTCCGGATTGCTGCTCCGTTATTGATTGAAGTAAAGTCTGAATGTCATTAAAACAGTTAGCTCCATCTTTTGACACTTCTTCCACACCCGTCCTTGCACGCTACACCGCTACAACAAAGATGACGGGGAGAAGACCGCCCACAAAACGGCGCATTCGGAAGCGACTGTCAGAAAGCGGCTTGAAGATGATCTGTAAAACATTTTGCAACATTTTGACCAAAGACCCGCCATTACATGTTATGTAGACCACAAGGAAGTGTTTTCAATTTGGAAAAAAATAATAACAATATGACTCCTTCAAGCGCCCTATAATCTGGTGTGCCTTATATATGAAAAAAGATCGAACATAGACCATTCATCGGCATTGCGCCTTATAATGGTGGTTCTTTGGTCAAAATGTTGCATTAAATATGTTTTACAGATCATCTTCAGCTTTCTGACAGTCGCTTCCAGATAGGCCATTCCTCGACAGTGCGCCTTATAATCCGGTGCGCCCTATGGTCGGGAAAATACGATAAGTAATTCTTAGGCGTACCACTAGATAGAGCACCGTTTGAGGATCACTACACCCATTGTGAAATTATGTTTTGACTTTAAAGGGGAACATTATCACCAGACCTATGTAAGCGTCAATATATACCTTGATGTTGCAGAAAAAAGACCATATATTTTTTTAACCGATTTACGAACTCTAAATGGGTGAATTTTGGCGAATTAAACGCCTTTCTAATATTCGCTCTCGGAGCGATGACGTCACAACGTGACGTCACATCGGGAAGCAATCCGCCATTTTCTCAAACACCGAGTCAAATCAGCTCTGTTATTTTCCGTTTTTTCGACTGTTTTCCGTACCTTGGAGACATCATGCCTCGTCGGTGTGTTGTCGGAGGGTGTAACAACACGAACAGGGACGGATTCAAGTTGCACCAGTGGCCCAAAGATGCGAAAGTGGCAAGAAATTGGACGTTTGTTCCGCACACTTTACCGACGAAAGCTATGCTACGACAGAGATGGCAAGAATGCGTGGATATCCTGCGACACTCAAAGCAGATGCATTTCCAACGATAAAGTCCAAGAAATCTGCCGCCAGACCCCCATTGAATCTGCCGGAGTGTGTGAGCAATTCAGGGACAAAGGACCTCGGTAGCACGGCAAGCAATGGCGGCAGTTTGTTCCCGCAGACGAGCGAGCTAAGCCCCCTATCGACCCTAGCTTCCCTGGCCTGCTGACATCAACTCCAAAACTGGACAGATCAGCTTTCAAGAAAAGAGCGCGGATGAGGGTATGTCTACAGAATATATTAATTGATGAAAATTGGGCTGTCTGCACTCTCAAAGTGCATGTTGTTGCCAAATGTATATCATATGCTGTAAACCTAGTTCATAGTTGTTAGTTTCCTTTAATGCCAAACAAACACATACCAATCGTTGGTTGGAAGGCGATCGCCGAATTTGTCCTCGCTTTCTCCCGTGTCGCTGGCTGTCGTGTCGTTTCCCGTCGGTTTCGCTTACATACGGTTCAAACCGATATGGCTCAATAGCTTCAGTTTCTTCTTCAATTTCGTTTTCGCTACCTGCCTCCACACTACAACCATCCGTTTCAATACATGCGTAATCTGTTGAATCGCTTAAGCCGCTGAAATCCGAGTCTAATTCCGAGCTAATGTCGCTATAGCTTGCTGTTCTTTCCGCCATGTTTGTTTGTGTTGGCATCACTATGTGACGTCACAGGAAAATGGACGGGTGTATATAACGATGGTTAAAATCAGGCACTTTGAAGCTTTTTTTAGGGATATTGCGTGATGGGTAAAATTTTGAAAAAAACGTTGAAAAATATAATAAGCCACTGGGAACTGATTTTTAATGGTTGTAACCATTCTGAAATTGTGATAATGTTCCCCTTTAAAGCCAGAAGGAACGTAATGCTCTCAGTGTACACTAAGTATTGTTGACAAACAATACTTAGAGGGGGCAAGGACATATCCGAACGAATGGGAATGGGAATTAAAAGGGATGACTTCATGCAAAATGCCTTTGTGCAGCTGCTGCTTTCACCCGAGCTTTGCATCAAAATAAAACCATCCAAAACAGCAGCTTACCCTTTTTTTGTTTTCTCTGCACAGTTGTAAGACTTCATGTTTTCCTTCCTCCATGTTCATTCGGGGAAAAAAAAATAACACTCATCTTAATCGGCCCCTTTAACCGCTGTGAAAATGAAACGTTAAGAGCAATCAAACACAAGAACCTGCTCCCCTGCAGCTCTGCATTACACAAAAAGGTTTGTCTTGTGTTGATCGCCATGTTTTAACCTGAAGCTCCTCCACTGACCAATTCACGATCATTTTTTTCTTGGCTTTCCTTGTTTCAAAGGCTGAAAGATTTTTTCCTGAAGACCGCTCAAACTCCAAATATTGACCATGATCACCCCACTTTATACGTCCCATGCATTCCTCTTCAACCTATTATAACTCAGCCAGTTATTGCCGACTATTGAGAGGAAAAAAAGACACGAACCAAAAGTAATGTTTGCTTTTTCCCATTCCTGATGGTCCACTGAGCCTGTGGGTGTCACATGTCAATTTGGATCTATTAGAGCGGGGATCTGCAACCCGCATGCGGCTCTTTAGCGCCACCCCAGTGGCTCCCTGGACCTCTTTCAGAGATGTATGAAAATTATTATTTTTTCTGTAGAATGACAAACATGACACAAACCTTCCTAATTGTTAGAAATCCCACTGTTTATATTAAACATGCTTCACTAATGAGAGTACTTGGCAAGCACCGTTTTATCCTACTACTTCAGCCATCTTTGAACTCATCGTAGCTTCTTAACATGCACAACTTTCTCCGATGCTGCCACAGAACGACGTGTTTTATGCCACTCGTCCTTTGTCTCATTTTGTCCACCAAACGTTTTATGCTTTGCGTGAATGCACAAAGGTGAGCTTTCTTGATTTTATTGATTTGCTGGAGTGCTTATCGGGGATATTTGGTCAATCCATGACATGCAAGCTAATCGGTGCTAACATGCTAAATAGGCTAACTGTATGTACACATTGCATCATTATGCCTCATTTGTGTCATGTCTGTGTGATCATGTTTTGTTTTAGTCATGTTCGGTTTTGTTTTTGGACTTTTTGTGCACTTTTGTTTTGTTTTGTCACCATAGCAACCATTAGTTTTTCACCTGTTTCACGTTTTGAGTCACGCACCTGCTTTCACTAATCATGTCTATAGTATTTAAGTTCATTGTTTTCAGTTTGTCGTTCTGACGACATCCCGCATTTATGCTTCTGCACACTCTCCACACTCTTATGGACCTTGCTGCTCTTTTTTCATGCCGGTTCTATGCCAAGTAAGTTTTTGTTTATTAAGCCACAGTTACTGTTTTTTGTTGTTCATAGTTTCTGCCTTTGTGCAAGTATTTGTTTTCATAGCCAAGTCGTTTCTCCGCCACTGTGCGCGCTTTTCGTTTGTACTTTTTTTGTAGTTATAGTGTTTAAAAAAATCATGTATTCACCTTCACACCACATCTGGTCCAATTCACTTGCACCTCGGGAGAACAAACCACGCCATGACAATTTGTAGGTATATTTGAGCTAATTTAATTTCCTTTACTTGTGTCCTCTGTGTATTTAATTTATGTTTGCATGTCTCATGACACATTATCTGTATGTAATATTGGCTGCAGTGCTCATAGTTGTTAGTGTCCCATGTTGTTCCAGACCACAGCAAACGTTACCCAGCTCGCAAAGATTGTAATAAATCCATTACAAGACACATCTTGGACACACACATCTACATCTTTGGCCATTCTGAGCCAGTCATTTCCATAACTTATCTCATCCTGTGAGAAGCCTCGATTTTACTAATGATTTCCAATGTTGCAAAAATGTGTAGAATAAAAATTAAAATACAACATTTTTTGTCAAGGATTTGCGTTAGCTTTTGATAGTAGGATAATATAGCTAATTTAGATATTATTCTGTCATGTGTTGCCTTAATTATAACACTTGTAAAATACTTTTAAAGTAATTTTGATAGTAGGCTAATATAGCTAATATAGACACTTACATCATGTGCTGCCTTCATTATAACACTTATATAGGGCTTTTAATTTTTTGCGGCTCCAGACAGATTTTTTTTTTTGTATATTTGGTACAATATGGCTCTTTCAACATTTTGGGTTGCCGACCCCTGCATTAGGGGCATTACTTGGGAATGTTGTTGAACTGCAACTCAGGCAACATTTGCCTTAGTGTTAGAATAATTATGTATAAATTATCACACAATTTTTACGCTTAAGAGCCGTTGCTATAGTTATTATCAACTGTGCGGAAATTGTATTTTTCTTTGTCTATGCAAAGCTGGCAATCTAAAAAATTGCAAGCCAGTCTCATATCAGTGTTTGTTTCCAGAATCAACCTGCTGACTGCCAAGGCCGAACATCGAGTACCGCATACTTGCCAACCTTGAGACCTCCGATTTCGGGAGGTGGGGGCAGGGCGAGGGGGCGTGGTTGGGGGCGTGGTTAAGAGGGGAGGAGTATATTTACAGCTAGAATTCACCAAGTCAAGTATTTTATATATATATATATATATATATATATATATATATATATATATATATATATATATATATATATAAGAAATACTAAGTATTTCATATATATATATATATACATACATATGTATACATATGTATACATATGTGTGTGAGTGCTCGCGCACAGGGTGCGTGTGATGCGTCAGTGCGTTAGATATGTGGCAGAAGTGCTTGTAGTTAGTGCATGCTGCATGCTGCCCCTGCTTGCTACTCTCTGCTTACAGCTATCGCCGCCAGCTAGCCCCTGGGTGGGTGAAAAGAGGAGCCGAGTGCGTAAGCCTCCTCCTGCTGGTGCACAGCCTCTCCACCACCAAGACCCCTACAGTGCCTCCTCGCGGCCACACACGGTAACTGGGACCTTGCGGTCTCAGGCTAAACTGTAGGGGATCTCGGAGCAGCAGTGGGCCCCAGAGGCGAGGTGTGCAGGCCCACCGGTGTGTGGACACGCCCTGGCATCCGCCAACCACTGCCCCATCTATGGGTCAAATAGTCGTCATTCCCCCTGCCCCCCCCCACCCGCTGCCTTGTGGTACCTTTGGGAGAAGGAAAGGCTATGGGAGTAAACCCAGACAGAAAATCAGGAGTGGAGCCCCTGAGGCGGCTGGGTGTCATTGCTGACCCCCTGCCGGCAGCTCCTGCAGCCAAGCCGATGCCAGATGTATTGCCTTGCTTTCCTCTGGGCCACATCGTCACGGCCGAGAGGGGGATCTTGATGTCTGGGCAACCCAAGATCTCCATACTTTCTGCCCAGGCTTGCGCCACGGAGAGGTCACTCCAGCCTCCCCCCTAAAGGGAGGAAACAACACGGAAGCTGGCAGTCTTAAGTTCCACCCGATTGGCGCCAGCTTCGACGGTGGGAGGAATCATTGAGAATGAACTCCCCCAGGCGCAACCCATCGTCACTACTGACGGACGGATGCCTATGATGATGATGATGATATATATATATATATATATATACATATATACATGTTATATATATATATAAGAAATACTTGACTTTCAGTGAATTCTAGCAATAAATATATATTTATTTTAGTATATATATATATATATATATATATATATATATATATATATATATATATATATATATATGTATATATATATATATATATGTATGTGTGGGAAAAAAATCACAAGACTATTTCATCTCTACAGGCCTGTTTCATGAGGGGGGGTACCCTCAATCATCAGGAGATTTTAATGGGAGCATTCGCATACCATGGTTTATATAGGGCACAGAGTGGGTGGGTACAGGCTGGCCTAGGGGCGTGGTGATTGGCTCATGTGTTACCTAGGAGGTGTTTCCGTCTATGGCGGCATGCTGTTACAATTTCGCTGCGCTTGTTGAGGGATGACAGGTCTGGACGGTAAATAATAAACAGTTTCTCTTTCAAGCATAGGTTGCATCTTTTATTACCACTATTGTAAGGTGTGCTGGATGCAAGCATTTGCCATGTTATTGAATATTCAACATTATTGTCTTTGAGGTCCCAAATGTGTTTGCTGAGTTCTGTGGTATTTCGCAGGTTTTTGTTCCTGAAAGAAGCCTTGTGATTGTTCCATCTGGTTTTGAATTCTCCCTCGGTTAATCCTACATATGTGTCGGATGTGTTAATGTCTTTGCGTATTACCTTAGATTGGTAGACAACTGATGTTTGTAAGCACCCCCCGTTGAGAGGGCAATCAGGTTTCTTTCGACAGTTACAGCCTTTGTTGGTTTTGGAGTCGCTCTGTCCGGGGGCCGACGGCTCATTTGCAATTGTTTTGTTGTGGTTTGAGATGATTTGTCGTATATTGTTCATGCAGCTGTAGCTCAATTTAATGTTGTTCTTGTTGAATACTTTTCTTACGGTGTTGTCTTTGGGAAAGTGTTTGTCAATCAGATTGAGGAATTTGTGTCCAATGTTAGTTGAGACGTTTTTGCTGTATGGGGGGTTGTACCAGATGATGTCGTTTCGTTTTCTGTTCTTTTTTGGCTGGTTTCCTGGCGTGGGTTCATAGGTGAGGGTGAAATTGTATCCGCTTTCATCAAGGGCTTTTTGGTACGGGGGGGTTGCTTGGTCAAATTCAGCTTTGCTAGATGACAGCATCGATAGCCTTTTATTGATTCCGGTAGGTATTCTTTTCGTGGTGGTGGGTGGGTGGTTGCTGTCATGGGGCACGTATTGGAGTGTTGTGTTGGGTTTCGTGAATGGTTGGTAGCTGTTATTTCTCAGGTTGAAAGTGACGTCAAAGAAGTTGACGGTTTGCTTGTTGGCTTCAATCGTGATCCGTAGGCCGTTCTCTTTGAAAATTTGGCATATGCGCTTCTTGGTATTCTCGCTGCTCCTTGGCGAGGCGCGACACACTTCCAGTCCGTCATCACGGTAAATACCAATGTTCAGATTGAGGCTAGCGAGCTGGGAGAGGAGGAAACTCCCAACGAGTTCACACGTTTCTGCTCCGTCAAAACTTCCCATAGTGACGTCAAATGTTGCATTGTTCTTTTTTTGCCATGGTTGTTTATTATTTACCGTCCAGACCTGTCATCCCTCAACAAGCGCAGCGAAATTGTAACAGCATGCCGCCATAGACGGAAACACCTCCTAGGTAACACATGAGCCAATCACCACGCCCCTAGGCCAGCCTGTACCCACCCACTCTGTGCCCTATATAAACCATGGTATGCGAATGCTCCCATTAAAATCTCCTGATGAGTGAGGGTACCCCCCCTCATGAAACAGGCCTGTAGAGATGAAATAGTCTTGTGATTTTTTTCCCACACATACATATATTGCGCTCTACTACGGTATCGAGCACTATTTTTTGGATAACCTTATTAAGATATATATATATATATATACATATATATATATATATATATATATATATATATATATATATATATATATATATATATATATATATATATATATATAAGAGAAATACTTAAATTTCAGTGTTCATTTATTTACACATATACATACACATAACACTCATCTACTCATTGTTCAGTTAAGGGTTGAATTGTCCATCCTTGTTCTATTCTCTGTCACTATTTTTCAAACCATGCTGAACACCCTCTCTGATGATGCATTGCTGTGTGGCACGCACAAAAGTGCCTTCATCAAATGCAGTAGATGGCAGTATTGTCCTGTTTAAGAGTGTCACAACATTGCTGTTTACGGCAGACGAACTACTTTACGGTAGAGGAAAACACGTCACTCAGGTCTGCATGGGCTGGAGGGGGCGTGGCCTCCAGCTCCGCCTGAATTTCAGGAGATTTTCGGGAGAAAATTTGTCCCGGGAGGTTTTCGGGAGAGGCGCTGAATTTCGGGAGTCTCCCGGAAAATCCGGGAGGGTTGGCAAGTATGGAGTACCGTGACGCAGACAAAGCAGAGGCAAGGCGATATGACGACTGTCAGCACATTTGCATTTTTGTATAATCATATATTGTGTCTAACTGGAGCTGTCGAGAATACCCCCTTCCTTCAGCGACAGCTTTGGTGATGTAACCAGGGACCTCCCAAATAAATAGAGGAAGTACGTGGGCTGGACTTTTAGAACGTAGTTCGGGTTTGTAACTAGAGTACAGCCCAAAACACGTCTCTCCTCAATTGAGCCAAATGTAATTTTGTCTCTGCATGATTCCTTGCTTCTCGCCTGTTTAATAGATGTCATCAGTGTTTGAACCTGACAGTTAGAGAGTCTGTAGATGGTCCTTGTTGATGAAGCTGAATAGATGGACGCATGATTTAAACGTGAAATATACGCATCTGGCTCATTTTAAGCAAGGTCCAGCACAGCACCATATGTGCACAAACTCAGCAGCTCTTGAAGGTCCAGAAAAAGTTGTTAGTCATTAAACTGCGATTGATTATTGCTTCATCCCACATATAGTGTGGGAGTGTTTTTTAATACCAGTTTGTGTTTTTTTTTTAAATAATCTGAGCCACAGGCAGATTGTTACACATACACACACAAAAAAATGTCAAATAATGTGACGCATGAAATCACGCAAGATCTCAGCGTATTTTTATTGTACTTTTCGGGCTATAGAGCACACCGGTATTGAAGCCACACAAATCACATTGTGGAGGAAATAAATATGTTTACATATATTAACCACTGGACCATAAGACGCAAATATATTCCGGTACGGAATATTTTATAAATGTTTATTTACATATCTTACTTGTTTTCAAACAATGCCTTTAACACAAGGCAGTAAAACAGTTACTTGAACAAAACAGAAGTCATCGTCATGGACCCACTAGCTGTGGAAGCTAACTCTCCAATCAGCTAAACAGACTCAATAACGCCACTGTGACGTCTTGGTGAATTTACGAAACTGAAACAATAGAAAAATAATGCATTTGTAAGTTAATAATACTAACACCAACACTAGCATATTCGCTAATGCTAACAACGCTGGCTTGATTACACTATGATAGCAGGTACATATATGCATGAAAACACTTCTACAGACATCACACATGGGCCTTTTTTGTAGGTATGAATTGTTTTAGATATATTGGAAAACTTACAAACGTTGCTTGGAGTGATGAATGAAAAATCATTTTGAGCAGAAACACAATACGGACGATTAGACAAAACGGGATATATTTTCAGTTCAAGGCACGAAGCAGGAATTACATTTTCAACCCACAGCACTGACATTAAGCAAACTCGTCCAAAAGAAGGCGCCATATAGCACAAACAATAACACACCTTTTTTGTTGGTGTTAAACTATTTGTTGAATACAAATCCATAAATTAGCCGCATTGGTTTTTCAAGCCGCAGGGTTCAAAGTGTAGGAAAAATTTAGCGGCTTACAGTCAGAAAAATATGGTATAAATATCTTGTATAAAATGTTTTAAAATAAAGTTGTCCGAAATGTACCTTGTTATTCTTCAATACTAAGATATCCAAATAAGACTGTATAGCGCTGCTAACTGCTAGCTGGCAATTATCTAGCTAGCTATCTTAAATGCTAACATGATTAAAATAATCCCATTAATAATAATAATAATAGTAATAATACAAGACACTTACAGGACACTTCACACACCATGCTCTAATTCACGGGTGAAGAAATGTGTATAAATGTGAAAATGCTTGGTGGTGAACGAAGGGACCGGAGGCGCTAATTGGCAGCTGTGGCTACAAATGTAGCTTACCACCGTCAATGTAGATGTGGAGTGAATGACTGATGGGTTTTCAGTTCTCAGTGTAAGGTGCTTTGAGTGCCTAGAAAATCACTATATAAATGTAATTCTTTATTAGTATTAGTTATGTTTTTATTTTAAACAACGAGTAGGGTCGGCATGCCTCTGCTATTTGTAAACTACACTACAGTGTGTTAGACTAATGGTAGTGTTTTTAAATGTGTTTTAAATTTGTGTTAACATTGCAGAAAGATATATTTAAAAATTACGTCTAATCAACCAAAACATTTCACAAACCCCCGAGGGGTCACGGACCCCCTGTTGAAGACCTCTGCTTTAAAGGCCTACTGAAACCCACTACTACCGACCACGCAGTCTGATAGTTTATATATCAAAGATGAAATGTTAACATTGCAACACATGCCAATACGGCCGGGTTAGCTTCCTAAAGTGCAATTTTAAATTTTGCGCAAAATATCCTGCTGAAAACGTCTCGGTATGATGACGTCAGCACGTGACGTCATGGATTGTAGAGAACATTTTGGGACAGCATGGTGGCCAGCTATTAAGTCGTCTGTTTTCATCGCAAAATTCCACAGTATTCTGGACATCTGTGTTGGTGAATCTTTTGCAATTTGTTCAATGAACAATGGAGACAGCAAAGAAGAAAGCTGTAGGTGGGAAGCGGTGTATTGCGGGCGGCTGCAGCAACACAAACACAGCCGGTGTTTCATTGTTTACATTCCCGAAAGATGACAGTCAAGCTTTACCATTGGCCTGTGGAGAACTGGGACAACAGAGACTCTTACCAGGAGGACTTTGAGTTGGATACGCGGACACGGTACCGTGAGTACGCATGCAGCTGCGGCTTCCAAACATTTGATCGCTTGCCCGTACGTGCGTGCCGCTATGTGCATGTCACATACGTAACTTTGGGGACTTTGGGGAAATATATGTGCTGTATGAACTTTGGGGAGATGAACGGTACTTTGGGCTGTGGGATTGAGTGTGTTGTGCAGGTGTTTGAGTTGTATTGGCGGGTTATATGGACGGGAGGGGGGAGGTGTTTGTTATGCGGGATTAATTTGTGGCATATTAAATATAAGCCTGGTTGTGTTGTGGCTAATAGAGTATATATATGTCTTGTGTTTATTTACTGTTTTAGTTATTCCCAGCTGAATATCAGGTCCCACCCGCCTCTCACAGCATCTTCCCTATCCGAATCGCTCCCGCTGCCCTCTCGTCCTTCACTTTCACTTTCCTCATCCACAAATCTTTCATCCTCGCTCAAATTAATGGGGAAATCGTCGCTTTCTCGGTCCGAATCGCTCTCGCTGCTGGTGGCCATGATTGTAAACAATGTGCGGATGTGAGGAGCTCCACAACCTGTGACGTCATGCTACTCGTCTGCTACTTCCGGTACAGGCAAGGCTTTTTTATCAGCGACCAAAAGTTGCAAACTTTATCATCGATGTTTTTCTATTAAATCCTTTCAGCAAAAATATGGCAATATCACGAAATGATCAAGTATGACACATAGAATGGACCTGCTATCCCCGTTTAAATAAGAAAAATCACATTTCAGTAGGCCTTTAAAAGACAGTATACCCTTAGATGGGAAAGTGAGTAAAGACAATATATTTAATTTTTGTAAATAAATATATATTTAAAGAGGATATTTTATTTATATTATTTCAATATATAGTGAAAACTTTTAAATAAAAAATTGTGTTTAAGGTGTGGTTAAATTGTCGTTGATACATCTTCTAATACTATTAGGGATGGGTAACTTTTTACGAATGGGACACGAGTCAATGATCCGCTTAGGAAGCGACAACAAAAAGGTCTTTTTTTTTTTTTTATGTAGACAGACGAAAGAAAAAAAGAGCCCAAACAAAACCAAACATCATGTGCGACAGTATCGTGAAAATAAATAAATATTTGTCGCATCGGTTTTTTGTCACTGCTGGCAAACGGCGAGGGTTAATGACGAAGCAAAACTTGAGCGACGTGCAAATGCGTAGGGGCGTATTTTTAACACTTCGCCATAGTACTAGATGCTTAAACTAAGGGGGAAGGTTAACAAGACGGGGGAAGAGGGAGAATTGGATTGAGCCTAAAGCTCCCGAGTAGTAATGTGCCTGGTCAGCATGAATAGATGCATAGTCCTTGCAACTGAGGCTATATTTACACACGTACTGTACGTGTGTTGATATTTTTAGAAACAATTCCCCCCCAGCTCCAGGGTCAATCAAATCTCCACGCACACCAGTCAGGCACATGCAAACACTTTTGCAGACCAGCGCCAAAGACGGCGCTATATATCGCCCAGACTGTGTGAGGTCATTTAGTCCAATGTGATCAGTGGACATGGAATGACATCATGAAGCAGAGTTACGCCTAGATATAAAACAGAATATACAAAAAGCCAAAATATGTTTTATTAAAAGGTGTCTTCTCTCTGCTTAGTTTTCCAAAGCAAAGTCAACTTTTGCCTGACCAAAAAATATAGTTGCGGGAGGAGAAGCCAAAACAGACTAAAATACAAGCTTGGTTGGTACTGTGACGGCGCTCCTAGGCCCTGTCTACATTAAGCCGGATAACCCCTTAAACAAATAATTATTTAGCCTAAGCCCCGTCTCAGCCACACTAACCCAGCGTTTAAGGTTCCCCTCCTTGGATCATTTTTAACACGGGTAAGTGCGCTACAAGGTGTGTGTATGTGTGTGGGAGGGGGCGGTGGGGTTTGGAGGTAGCGGGGGTGTATATTGTAGCGTCCCGGAAGAGTTAGTGCTGCAAAGGGTTCTGGGTATTTGTTCTGTTGTGTTTATGTTGTGTTACTGTGCGAATGTTCTCCCAAAATGTGTTTGTCATTTTTGTTTGGTGTGGATTCACAGTGTGGCGTATATTTCTAACAATGTTAAAGTTGCCTATACGGCCACTCTCAGTGTAAACTGTATCGCTGTTGATGAAGTATACATTGCATATACGTGTGTGTGCGTACAGGAGCCGCTCATATCTTGTGACTGGGTGGGCACGTTGTTAGAAAGGAGGAAATGCAGACGTGACGTCAGCTCGTAGAGGACTTTAAAAGCAGTGCCTGTAAGGCATGCCCCCAAGACTGTGGAATACGAGATATAATGACTGATGAACACCTTCGTTCGATAATGAAGGTTGCCTCAGCTCAAAGCCTGAGTCTCGACATTAATGAACTAGCATCCAAGAAAAGATGTCAGGTATCTGGCTTGGGCACATCAGATTAGATCAGTGTGTTGCAAACTGAGCAGTTTAAAGTCCTGAATGGTTGGTTTATTCATTATATAAGCCTTGCTTGTTCAATATTTAATGCAAAACTTGTTTGGGTCCCTATTAAAAAGGTTAATTTGTTCAACTTTGTTCGGCTTTGTTCAGTTTTAAATTTTGGCCCACTCTGTATTTGAGTTTGACACCCCTGGTTTACAAACTGAGTTTAACAAAATGTAATATTAAGCCTATTGAATATTATGTGATATCAATCTATCAATCATAACATGATATACAATACTACACACTAGGGCTGTGAATCTTTGGGTCTCCCACGATTCGATTCAATATCGATTCTTGGGGTCACAATTCAATTCGAAATCTTTTTTTTTTCTATTCAACACGATTCTCGATTCAAAAACGATATTTTCCCGATTCAAAATGATTCTCTATTCATTCAATACATAGGATTTCAGCAGGATCTACCCCAGTCTGCTGACATGCAAGCAGAGTAGTAGATTTTTGTAAAAAGCTTTTATAATTGTAAAGGACAATGTTTTATCAACTGATTGCAATAATGTAAATTTGTTTTAACTATTAAATGAACCAAAAATATGACTTATTTTACCTTTGTGAAAATATTGGACACAGTGTGTTGTCAAGCTTATGAGATGCGATGCAAGTGTAAGCCACTGTGACAATATTGTTCATTTTTTTTATTTTTTATAAATGTCTAATGATAATGTCAATGAGGGATTTTTAATCACTGCTATGTTGAAATTGTAACTAATATTGATACTGTTGTTGGTAATATTCATTTTTGTTTCACTACTTTTGGTTTGTTCTGTGTCGTGTTTGTGTCTCCTCTCAATTGCTCTGTTTATTGCAGTTCTGAGTGTTGCTGGGTCGGGTTTGGTTTTGGAATTGGATTGCATTGTTATGGTATTGCTGTGTATCGTTTTGTTGGATTGATTAATTTAAAAAATGTTTTTTATTTTATTTTTATTTCTTAAATAAATAAGTAAAATTAAAAAAAATAATTAAAAAAAAAAGAGAATCGATTCTGAATCGCACAACGTGAGAATCGCGATTCGAATTCAAATCGATTTTTTTCCACACCCCTAGTATACACTTTATTTTAATCTGCCATGAAACATTTATTTAGGTAGAAATATCACAGATTACATTACAAAACATCTTTGACAAAGCATGATTGTAATGCGAGGCCATTCTTCGTTGTTATTTTTGTGAAGCCGAAAATGTGTGATTGGTATGACGTATCGACATGTTTCGACAAACGTCTCAGATACAAGTGACTCTAGACTTCCTCTCTACCGTCTTTTTTTCAGGTGAGCTTTAATTCCATTTTACAAAAGCAGTTAGAGTAACAATCCACATTTTATGTTATCTATGCACTCAACTGTAATGTAAAGCGGCAAAGAAGCCAGCAGACGTTCGCTCCAATGATGTTCTCTCACGCCTGTTGGAGATAAAATAGTCTCGTCTTGTCGGGAGAACGACTTGCCATGGCTTTGGAGCTGAGATTTCCATTGTTGTCCCCCTTGCTTTGTGCATTTTTGCTCGCTTTGGGCTCGACAGTAACTGGAGGCCATTACATTTCTCCAGGCTACGGAATGGACTGAGGGTCAAAAAGGAGTCTGCATGCATGTGCGTTAAAAAATTATCGCCGTTAAAGGAACTTATAGCTAACGCGCTATTATTGCGTTAACTTTGACAGCTCTAATTTTAATTACCGTATTTTTCGGACTATAAGTGGCAGTTTTTTTCATAGTTTGGAATCCAGTGCAATTTATATATGTTTTTTTCCTTCTTTATTATGCATTTTCGGCAGGTGCGACTTATACTCCGGTGCAACTTATACTCCGAAAAATAAGCGCCCTTTCACAGAAAACAATTAAGTTTGATGTGGGGGGGCGTGGCCTGCGGACCTGCAGCGAAGCGGGGTGTGCTAGGGCCGCTTTGGTGACTCTAGATAACCTCGAGCAGATCGCCGGCCCCTGGTGGTGGCGACGTCTCTTTCGAATGTCTGCCCTATCAACTTTCTTTATTCGAGATTAGCGACAGGTGCGTAGATGGTACACCTGGGCCGGTTTATCTAATCACCGGTCGCTCTGTTAAAGAGCAGCAGCCGTGAAGGAGAAGGGTTGTTGATGATGGAGAACGAGTACGAGCACGACTGAAAAGGAACACAAAGAACATTTTTTGAAAAATAAATCATTGTTCAGAATTATGAATGAAGCTGGCATGTCCGTGATTGGTGGTCTGAAAAACCCGGAAGAGCAAGTCTTCCACATTCCCAATTTGACATACTACTGTATTACTATACAGCATGTATAACTTGTTATATCATACTTGCCAACCTTGAGACCTCCGATTTCGGGAGGTGGGGGTGGGGGTGGGGGTGGGCGTGGTCGGGGTGGGACGGGGGCGTGGTTGGGGGCGTGGCTAAAAGGGGAGGAGTATATTTACAGCTAGAATTCACCAAGTCAAGTATTTCATATATATATATATATATATATATATATATAAGAAATACTTGACGTTCAGTGAATTCCAGCTATATATATATATATATATATATATATATAAATTTTTTTTTTTTATTTTATTATTTATATATATATATATATATATATATATATATATATATATATATATATATATATATATATATAAAAAATACTTGGATTTCAGTGTTCATTTATTTACACATATACACACACATAACACTCATCTATTCATTGTTGAGTTAAGGGTTGAATTGTCCATCCTTGTTCTATTCTCTGTCACTATTTTTCGAACCATGCTGAACACCCTCTCTGATGATGTATTGCTGTGTGGCACGCACAAAAGTGCTTTCATCAAATGCACTAGATGGCAGTATTGTCCTGTTTAAGAGTGTCACAACATTGCTGTTTACGGCAGACGAACTGCTTTACGGTATACAAAAAAGTGACTGCTGTTGTTGTGTGTTGTTGCCACGCTGGGAGGACGTTAATGAAACTGCCTAACAATAAACCCACATAAGAAACCAAGAACTCGCCCTCCATCATTCTATAGTTATGACGTGATTGGGCAGGTACGCTTTTTTATATTGTGGAGGGCCTGAGTCCGCCTGAATTTCGGGAGATTTTCGGGAGAACATTTGTCCCGGGAGGTTTTCGGGAGAGGCGCTGAATTTCGTGAGTCTCCCGGAAAATCCGGGAGGGTTGGCAAGTATGTGTTATATATGTCCAAAAAAAAAAAAAAAGCCACAATCACAGGTCTTGAAGTACAGCGGTTTAGGTTGAGCGCCCAAAGAATACACCGTGGCGGTCCCCCTTGGTTCTCCTCAGAAGAGATGGCACTCAAGCAAAAGGCTATTTATCTGTTCAACACACCCTCTGGATAATTTATGGCGTTTATACATGGCACCCATCCGCTGGAAACCCAATGTCCTCCCAGCTGCCAGTACCACTCAGGTAAATCAAAGTGACTGTTCCACTGAATGAGGTATGTAAAACCATTAGGGCAAATTGCAGCTGCCAAAATGGCCTGCTGCTCCCCGCACATTGTGCTGCACAAACTGTGGGCGTCATGTATTACCTAGCGGAGGCTCGCCGGCTTTAAAAGGAGAGGTCGCTTGTCACATAGGCAGCTTTATAGTTAAGTGAGGAAATCTCAAGAGAAGCCTGACTAATGGCTCTATATTGATGTGCATCCACATACTTGTGTGTCTCTGTGACCTTTCGGTGTTAATGCTGTTTGCCATGGTTGCCCGTGCATTGTGGGTACTTAACTGTGGTTATTTGCACTGGGTGGTCCTCCCGTGGGTAGGTTTGCTATTACCTCGGTCTGCAGCTTTACCAGCCGTTGGCCCCACTCATCATCACGCTCTGTGTTGAATGGAAATACATTGTCTGTTCCAACCTCAGATAAAAACATTGCCTGAGTTCACATTGCAGGAGAAACCACATCCACTCATTGCCTGCTCAAAATGGTTTCCAACAGTCCCCTACCTAAACAATGATTAATCAAAACAGTCCAACTCGCTTCATTTTTCCTCAAACTTCAAAAGTCCAATTTCAGTCTTTAATAAGGCTCATTTATTATTAATATTTTTAGACTTCTGAAGCGCCGCCACCCTAAACCTACACACACGCAGTATACTTACATGCACTAAAAATACTAAATGACATGACTTGGTTAAAACTAGCTTTTTCAAACACATGTATAGTTTTGACTTTTTAAAGATGGGATTAACATATTTAGATCAGTGGTTCTCAAACTTTTTTTCACCAAGTACCACCTTTAAAAAACATTTGGCTTTCCAAGTACCACCATAGTGATCAACATTAAAACACAGTATCCTAGTAGGCCTAAGTATTCATTAAAAACAAGGCAGAGGTTTTATTTACCAAGTGTATTTAATATTTTGGCCATTGTAACAATACACACAGTTTGAACAGTAACACTGTGTTTTAATATGGAAAAATATAACGGAGAATTGAATGACCTGGTAGGTCGTGAGTTCAAACCTCAGCCGAGTCATACCAAAGACTATAAAAATGGGACCCATTACCTCCCTGCTTGGCACTCAGCATCAAGAGTTGGAATTGGGGGTTAAATCACCAAAATGATTCCCGAGCGCGGCCACCGCTGCTGCTCACTGCTCCCCTCACCTCCCATGGGGTGGAACAAGGGAATGGGTCAAATGCAGAGGTTAATTTCACCACACCTAGTGTATGTGTGACTATAAGTGGTACTTTAACTTTAACTTTAAAGTGCATTTTTTGCACACCATTAGATGGAGCCCAGTCTGGTGGTTCCTCTATTCAAAATGGGGAACCGTATGGTGTGTTCCAGCTATCCTGGGATCATACTCCTTAGCCTTCTCGGTAAGGTCTATTCAGGTGAACTGATAGAAGGCTATGCTTGGTAGTCGAACCTCGGATGCAGGAGGAGCAGGGTGGTTTTCGTCCTGGTCGTGGAACTGTGGACCAGTTCTATATTCTCTGCAGGGTCCTTGAGGGTGCATGGGATTTTGCCCGACCAGTCTACATGTGCTTTGCGGACTTGGAGAAGGCATTCGACCGTGTCCCTCTGGAAGTCCTGTGGGGAGTGCGCAGAGAGTATGGGTTATCGGACCGCCTGATTGTAGTGGTCCGCTCCCTGTATGATCAGTGTCAGAGTCGGACGTGTTTCCAGAGTTGGACTCGGCCAGGGCTTCCCCTTGTCACTGAGTCCATTCAAAACTTTTATGGACAGAATTTCTCGGCGCAGTCAGGGCGTTGAGGAGATCCGGTTTTGGTGGCTGTAAGATTAGGTCTCTGCTTTTTGCAGATGATGTGGTCCTGTTGGCTTCATCCGGCCAAGATCTTCAGCTCTCACTGGAACAGTTTGCAGCTGAGTGTGAAGCGAATGGAATAAATTGTGCACTTCGAAGTCCGAGTTCATGGTTCTCGCCCGTAAAAGGGTTGAGTGGCATCTGCAATTTGGAGAGAATATCCTGCCCCAGGTGGAGGAGTTCAAGTACCTCATAGTCTTGTTCACGAGTGAGGGAAGAGTGGATCGTGAGATCGACAGGCGGATCAGTGCGGGGTCTGAAGTGATGTGGACCCTGTATCAATCCGTCGTGGTGAAGAAAGAGCTGAGCTGGAAGGCAAAGGTTTCCAATTTACTGGTCAGTCTATGTTCCCATCCTTACCTATGGTCATGAGCTTTTTAGTTATGACAGAAAGGACAAGATCTTGGGTATAAGCGGCTGAAATAGGTGTCCTCTGTCAGGTGGTGGGGCTCTCCCTTAGAGATAAGGTAAGGAGCTCTGTCATTATGGAGGAGGGAGATGAGGTGGTTCAGGCATCTAGTCAGAATGCCGACGGACGCCTCCCTGGGGAGGTCTTTAGGGCGCGTTCAACTGGTAGGAGGCCATGGGAAAGACCCAGGACACGTTGGAGAGACTATGTTTCACAGCTAGCCTGGGAACGCCTCGGATTCACAGTTTGAGAAACACTGATCGATATGATTTGATTATAAACCAGTTCCATTTTGCATGTATACATTCCCGATCCATCAAACATTGAATCCATTGTTCTACGCAGATGCCAATCTTCCCAACACGATAACTCGGTAGTAGAGTAGATGGCACACTCCATAATCAAAAAGCACACACATTCAATAATGTATCTCATCAATTGTCCAAACCAGTGGTGTCAGTCGGGGTTTTTTTTATGGGGGGGCTAAAGGCTCTCTAAAATATCATTAAACCCTCGAAATTAATGAAATGTTTTGTTTTTTTTCCCAAAAGTTTAGACGCATTTAACATTAAAAAAAAGCCAGAAGGTAGTATATGGCTTGAAAGAGGCACGTGATTTCACAATGCATTGTGGGGGCTAGGTAGCCATTGTGCTGGACAAAGTTTTTGTGTACATGGCTGTACTCAACCAGCAGTATTGTGAGATATAGCAAAAAACTGGATTAAAATGGATTGTACAAAAGAAAACAAATCTCAGGACTAACCGAAACAAACTGGAAACAAGTAACTTTGGTGGAATTGATCCATGTGAGCACGTCCAATAGACCAGGTTCGAGCAAACTGTCAAACGGGTTCTGTATCTCGATCGTCAACGGAGTCAGTTTTTATACGGTTCAAACATTTTGAAATCCCAAGTCAGTAAAGGCTCACAGACTAATCAACTTTGGATGTGTAAGACCTCAGAATTGGATATTAGAAGGAGAAAACTGTCGTCCTTTCAGATGTAAGTCAACAGGACCTGTCACTTTGTGGTGTCACCTGAAGAATTTAGTTTCAAACTAAATATATTTCAAGTCTGAAATACATTTTGTATTAATGAGGGAAATATGTAAAGTCTGCTCAGGTATGGATTTGTGGATATAGGTATTTCTTTTTCCCCCCGAATACTGTACGTTGTTTGTAACCCGCAGCTCGCTTAGCTTAGCTCACGTTCTCATCATAGCAGTCTGTCGGGCGCGACAATGACTGTTTCATTTCGGTCGGATCATAGCCCTCCACTCAGCCCAGTCTTTTGCCTTCAGCTGCCAGGTTACAGTGTCGATCTTCAGTTCCCTCAAATATGCTCACGTTCGAGCAAAGAGCAAGACAACAGTAAAGGTTGTGAGAGAATTGCTGTTTGCGGACGACAGTGCGATAGTTGCGCACAATGTAGAAGACATACAAGATCTTGTGAACAAGTTTGCAGCAACAGCTAGTCAGTTCAGCCTCAAAATAAACATCAAGAAGACGAAATGCTTGTACCAGCCACCCAAGTATGAGCCCACTCCTCCCTACCAGGGGAGGTCTGTGTCATGGGAGACCCACTTTTGCAATGCCGGACATTCAAATACCTCGGAAGCACAGTGACATAAAATGCCAAGCTTGATGATGAGATCAAACTGAGGATGGGGAGAGCGAGTGCTGTGTTTGGGAAATTAAGGGAAAGACTCTGGAACAACAGGCATGTCTCTATTTGCGTCAAGTGCAAGGTGTACAGAGCAACTGTGCTAGCTACACTTTTGTACGGTGCTGAAACTTGGACCCTCTACAGGTTGCAAGTCAGAAAACTTCACGCCTCCATGATGCGCCACCTTCGGACCATCATGGACATCTCCTGGAGAGACAAAATCCCGAACACAGAGGTCCTAAGTCGTGCTGGACTGCCATCGATGGATGACATCTTAACCCAAACGAACCTGAGATGGGTCGGGTATGTAGAGAGAATGAGTCACGAGCGGCTCCCTCGGCATCTGCTGTACTCACAGCTGGAGGAAGGGAAACGAAACAGAGGGAGGCCAAGGCTACGGTACAAGGACACCGTTAAACGGAATTTGAGAGCTCACGTTAACATCCTACTAAATGCTCCGTGTGCAACAGAATAAAACATTATTTTTATTTTTATTTATTTAGCCTTTATTTAACCAGGTAAAAATCCCATTGAGATCAGAGATCTCTTTTCTAAAGGAGACCTGGCCAAGAGGGCAGCAGCAAGGTTACATTAAAAAACAGTAAACAACACATAAAACATTACATTTACAACATTAAAACTTGCTCACATGACACATGTGCATACAGACAAGGTAGACTGCAGTCCTTTCACAGAAGCTTTAAACTCATACAATGTAACTGTCATGACTTGGTCTTGGGTGTTAGCTTTTCCGGGATGCAACGGAAAGTTGGCTCGGGCGAGACGGGAATGTAAGTACATTTTTATTTAAAGACTATAACTACAAAAAAAAAAAAAAGTAAACAAAAGGCGCACACAATGGCGGAGAACAAACTATGAAACCAAAAAGACTATAAACATGGAACAAAAACTTACTTGGCTTGGACAAAAATAGTAGCATGAACGATGGACATGGAAAGAAGTGTCAGGAATGGACAGAGCATAAATGTGAGGATGTCACCAGCAAGACAAACTGAAAACACTGAACTTAAATACTACAGACATGATTAACGAAAACAGGTGCGTGACTCAAAACGTGAAACAGGTGCGTGACGTGACAGGTGAAAACTAATGGGTTGCTATGGTGATAAACAAGAGTGCACAATGAGTCCAAACGTGGAACAGGTGAAACTAATGGGTAATCATGGAAACAAGACAAGGGAGTGAAAAGCCAGAAACTAAAGAGTCAAATAACTAAACAAAACATGACTAAGACAAAACATGATTACACAGACATGACACTAACAAGGGTTTGAAGTTTAATATTCAATTGTAGGTTATTCCAAACCATCGGTGCTGAAAACCTAAATGCTTTCTTGCCCAGTTCAGTTCTTACTTTGAGGACGACAAATTGCAGAACATTCTTTGAACAAAGATTGTGACTTCCTTGTTTCTTTGTTAAAAGACAAGACAGATAAGATGGAGTGATACCCAGAATGGTTTTGTAGATGAAAACATACCAATGATTGAGGCGTTGAGTTAACCATTAAGTATAATACGCAATGGTGAGTAAGGGGAGCGCAGTTGGTGATGCATCTCAGTGCCCCGTGGTACACACTATCCAGCTTGTGGAGACAACCAGCAGTAGGATTCATGTACAACGCAGATGGCGGCGCGCACAGACGCAGCGGCTTACGGCTCTCCATTTCAGTGCTCTTTCTTCCTTCTTTTCTTCATGTTTTTTTTCCTTTTGTGCACCACCTGTACTGCAAACACCCGGTACACCCGCCAGTCACTCTTGGATATCGGTAACTCGCACCAGATATCTGTTTCGAGCGACTTTCACCACGAGCACAACATCCCAGATGACATAGCGAGAGCACAGGGCTCTCCGTGGTTTGTTGTCGGGTCTGGGAGACGGCGCAGACGGAGGAGGGAGAGGAAGCAGAAGCGTGGCCGCAGGTCCGGCGTCTTGCTCAGGCTTAGGAAACAACCCCACAAGCCACCTCTACCGAGCCTGTTCCTCTCTAATGCCAGATCCCTTGTACAGAAGATGGACGACCTGGAGTTACAACTTGCTGGAAACCGCTATGTTCGGGACTGTTGTGCTATGATTATCACCGAAACCTGGCTTCACCCGGAAATACCCGATGCTAGCATGCAGCTAGCCGGACGCACTCTGCTCCGCCGGGACAGAACTAAGGACTCCGGTAAGAGCAGAGTAGGGGGGCTCTGTATCTACGTGCATGAGAACTGGTGCAACAACGGGACAATCACTGAACAGCACTGTTGCCCGGACGTGGAGTACATGTCTGTTAGATGTCGGCCTTTTTTTCTCCCGAGAGAGCTGTCTGTTGTTATCATCACGGCTGTGTATATTCCACCGGACGCCAAAGTAAACACAGCGCTCTCTCTTCTGCTGAACACTGTCAACGAACAGCAGCGGGCCCACCCCGACGGTGTTCACATCATAGCAGGGGATTTTAATAAGGCCAATCTGAAGACTGTACTCCCTAAGTTCTACCAGCACGTGAAGTGTTCTACAAGGGGCAAGAACACCCTGGACCACGTGTATACCAACATAAAGCACGCGTACAGAGCTACACCCCTCCCCCAGCTTGGACAGTCAGACCATCTTTCCCTCCTGCTTTCTCCTACCTACACCCCCATCAGACGCCAGGCCAGGCCTATCACAAAGACTGTTATGACCTGGCCTGACGATGCACTCCCCAAACTTCAGGACTGCTTCCAACACACAGACTGGGACCTCTTCCAACAACAGGAGCTGGAGACAGCCACAGGAACGGTGCTGGACTACATAAAGTTCTGCATCGGGAATGTGACTGTGGAAAAAACCATCCGGGTTTACCCCAACAAGAAACCCTGGATGACCAGCCAGGTCCGCACACTCCTCAGGGCCCGCGACGCAGCCTTCAGGTCAGGGGACAGGGCACTGTACAGTGTTGCTAGAGCCGACCTGAAGAGAGGGATTAAAAAAGCAAAGGCGGACCACAGGAGATGCATAGAGTCCCATCTGTCCAGCAAAAACTCACGGGAGGTGTGGCGGGGCATTCATGACATCACGAACTTCAGAGGCTGCAATATGACAACTGCGGATCAGAGTGCGACACTGGCAGAGGAGCTTAACTGTTTCTTTGCCCGTTTCGAAACCCCCCAGCGACACTCATCTGCTCCAGCCCTGCCCCCGCCCCCACCGGGCTCCGGCGCCACTCCACTCACTGTACAGGAGCACAGTGTCAGACGAGTGCTCCTGGCTGTGAACCCCAGGAAGGCTACCGGACCAGACGGAGTACCTGGAAAGGTGCTCAGGACGTGCGCCCACCAGCTCGCTCCCCCCCTCACCAGGATCTTCAACCTCTCCCTGGCTCAGGCAGTCATCCCATCCTGCCTGAAGTCATCTACTATAATCCCGGTGCCGAAGAAGTCTCCCATCACCAGCCTGAATGATTACCGACCAGTGGCCCTCACTCCGGTAATCATGAAGTGCTTCGAGCGACTTGTTCTCCAGCACATCAAGGACCATATCCCTCCAGACTTCGACCCCCACCAGTTCGCATACCGGGCGAACAGGTCCACAGAGGACGCCATCGCTGTTGCTCTCCACTCTGCTCTGAACCACCTGGAGCAGCAGCAGAGCTACGTCCGGATGCTCTCTGTGGACTATAGCTCTGCCTTCAATACAATAATCCCGGACAGACTCTGCAATAAACTGGACACTCTTGGCCTCCCCCCTCTCACAAACGCCTGGATAAGGGACTTCCTAACGGACCAACCCCAGAATGTGAGACTTGGCCCGCACCTCTCATCCTCCCGCACGCTGAGCATCGGCTCCCCACAGGGCTGTGTGCTGAGCCCCCTCCTCTACTGCCTTTACACCCATGACTGCAGTCCGGCCCACAGTGACAACCTTACCGTCAAGTTCGCCGACGATACCACAGTGGTCGGGCTCATCTCCAGGGGTGACGAGGCTGCCTACAGAGAGGAGGTCCTGAAGCTGACGGCCTGGTCTTCGGAGAACAACCTCGCTCTCAACACCAGCAAGACCAGAGAGATCATCGTCGACTTCAGGAGGAGCAGCACCGACCCTGCCCCCCTCTACATCAACGGCGAGCGTGTAGAGAGGGTCCACACCTTCAGGTACCTTGGAGTCCACATCTCTAATGACTTCTCCTGGACAGTCAACACCACATCAATCATCAAGAAGGCTCAGCAGCGGCTACACTTCCTTAGAGTCCTCGGGAAGTACAACCTGAAGCCTGACCTGCTACTGACCTTCTACCGCTCGTCCATCGAGAGCCTGCTGACCTACTGTATTACGGTATGGTACGGCAGCTGCACTGCAGCAGACAGGGAGAGGCTGCAAAGAGTGGTCAAGACGGCTCAGAAGATCATCGGCCGCCCTCTCCCCTCTCTGACGGACATCTACACCTCCCGCTGCCTCAACAGAGCCAGTGCCATCATCAAGGACAGCACCCACCCTGGCTCTGACCTGTTCCACCTGCTGCCCTCTGGGAAGCGCTACAGGTGCATTAAAACCAAAACAAACAGGCTAAAGAACAGCTTCTTCCCCAGGGCCATAACCATCCTGAACGGACTGCCCCATTGTCCCTCATAACTGCCTTCTCTTCGGTGCAATAACCCATTCCACCAACCACCCTGTTTTTGTTTAGTTTTTTTTCATGTATATATTCATTTCACACCATATTCATTGCACTTCTACATTTTTTATATTTTTATATATTTGCACATTGTTTTTCTAGCATGCACACATCGCACTGTATGGAATGGCCTCAATCTCGTTACCTTGCGTAATGACAATAAAGCTGATTCTGATTCTGATTCTGATTCTGATTCTGATCTCCATAGTCAATAACAGGTAAAAAGGTTGTTTCCACCAATTTCTGTTTCCCAGTAAAAGAAAAGCAAGACTTGTTTCTATAATAAAATCCCAGTAAAAGTTTCAGGTTTTTTTTACAACATACTGAATGTGCTCCTTAAAACTCAAGTGGTCATCAATTAAAAATCCTGAATATTTAAAAGCAGATACTAACATAACTTGTTGCCCATTTCTTGTTAAAATGTCCTCACACAGTGCTGATCTTATAGTTTTTGATGTGGTAAAGAACATACACTTTGTTTTCTCTGCATTTAAAACCAGTTGAAGATAGCAAAGTTGTTCTTGTACTCTGTCAAATGCATATTGTAGATATTTAAAAGCCTCAGCAGGAGTGGGTTCTGTGCCGTATATGACAGTATCATCAGCATAGAAATGGAAAGTTGAGTTCGGAATATTCTGTCCAAGATTATTTATGTAAATAGTGAATAAAAAGGGGCCCAACACAGAACCTTGAGGGACACCCTTTTTCACTTTCAGTACGTCCGAGGAGGAACTTTCTATCTGAACAGCCTGAGTTCTACTTGTGAGGTAATTTGCAAACCCTCCAACTGCTTGCTGAGAAAAACCAATAGCTGAAAGACGTTTGATGCCTTGAACACACCAACATGTACCAGGTGATCGCGTTGAGTCATGTTTGATCGTCTCAGAGGTGCTATCGCGGCTATTAATCATCTTTATTAGCTCATTAACCCCGATTTCCTTGGCTTTGTTTCATTGCTGGAAACGAGACAAATCTTACCAAATCATTTTTTTCCTGAAGCGATCATGACAACCTTTGGGGCAGTTAATTATGGTTGCACGCACGCGCCATGTTTTGATTGTGTTAAAGAACAGAACACAACTTTAGGACTGAGTCTTGCCTTCAGCCATGCAAATTAGCTATTCAGAGGTCAGCAAAACATTGCGTTTCCACATCACACTTTTGAGCCCTATTAAAAATCATGCAACCTGCCATTCACCGAAAAAATATAAATACCTTTGTTAAGTTTCCCTTTACTTCATTATGTAAGGTGGAGATCTCAGTGGCCTAGTGGTTAGAGCAGGGGTGTCAAACTCAAATACAGGTTGGGACAAAATTTAAAACTGAACAAAGCCGCGGGCCAAGGTTGAACAAATTAACCTATTAATAGGGACCCAAACAAGTTTTGCATTAAATATTGAACAAGCAAGGCTTATATAACTTTATAATGACATGCAAAATCGAGTTTCAAATAATAAAAATAATAATTAAAAAATATCAATGGCATATCAAATACAATTTAAATAAAAATGTAATGCCTATTTTCTATTTGCAGCCTTCTGAGGTAAATATTAACATTAACGTTTTCCACAAGCTAATACATTTTAAAATAAAATAACCATGAATAAACTAACTAATCTGATGTGCCCAAGCCAGATACCTGCCGTCTTTTCTTGGATGCTAGTTCATTAATGTTGGGGCTCAGGCTTTGAGCTGAGGCAACCTTCATTATCGAACGATGGTGTTCATCAGTGATTATATCTCGTAGTCCGTCCGGACCACAGTCTTGGGGGCGTGCTTTAAAGGCACTGCCTTTAACGTCGACTACGAGCTGCTGTCGTCACGTCTGCTTTTCATCCATTCTAACAACGTGCCGGCCCGATCACAAAATATGTGCGGCGTCTGTACGCACAAACATGTAACACAACATAAACACAACAGAACAAATACCCAGAACCCTTTGCAGCACTAACCCTTCCGGGACGCTAGAAAATACACCCCCGTTACCACCAACCCCCCCCCCACACACACACACACCTTGTAGCGTCCGGGAAGAGTTAGTGCTGCAAAGGGTTCTGGGTATTTGTTCTGTTGTGTTTATGTTGTGTTACGGTGCGGATGTTCACCCGAAATGTGTTTGTCATTCTTGTTTGGTGTGGGTTCACAGTGTGGCGTATATTTCTAACAGTGTAAAAGTTGTTATACGGGCACCCTCACTGTAACCTGTATCGCTGTTGATTAAGTATGCAGGGCATTCACTTGTGTGTGTGTGTGTGTGTGTGTGCGCAGAAGCCGCACATATTATATGACTGGGCCTGCACTTGTTGGACTGGGTGAAAAGCGGACGTGACTATTATCGGGAGGGGCAGTGAAATTGGGAGTCTCCTGGGAGGGTTGGCAAGTATGAGAATTGGGAAGTATGAGAATTAGCGGGCCAGAGTTTGACACCCATGGGTTAGAGTGTCCGCCCTGTGATCGGTAGGTTGTGAGTTCAAACCCCGGCCGAGTCATACCAAAGACTATATAAATGGGACCCATACCTCCCTGCTTGACACAAGGGTAGGAACTGGGGGTTAAATCACCAAAAATGATTCCCGGGCATGACCACCGCTGCTGCCCACTGCTCCCCTCAACTCCCAGGTGAGGGGTCAAATGCAGAGGACACATTTCACCACACCTAGTGTGTGTAACAATCATTGGTACTTTAACTTTAACTTATTAGTGATTTGTGTAAGGTTATCATTAGTGGATAATAATCAAAATACATATTGTATTTTTCGGACTATAAGTCGCAGTTTTTTTTTCATAGTTTGGCCGTGGGTGCGACTTATACTCAGGAGCGACTTATGTGTGAAATTATTAACACATTAGCGCAAAATATCGAATAATATTATTTAGCTCATTCACGTAAGAGACTAGACGTATAAGATTTCAGGGGATTTAGCGATTAGGAGTGACAGATTGTTTGGTAAACGTATAGCATGTTCTATATGTTATAGTTATTTGAATGACTCTTACCATAATATGTTACGTCAACATACCAGGCACGTTCTCAGTTGGTTATTTATGCGTCATTTAACGTACACTTATTCAGCCTGTTCACTATTCTTTATTTATTTTAAATTGCCTTTCAAATGTTTATTCTTGGTGTTGGGTTTTATCAAATAAATTTCCCCAAAAAATGCGACTTATACTCCAGTTCGATTTATATGTTTTATGTCCTTCTTTATTATGCATTTTCGGCAGGTGCGACTTATACTCCGGTGCGACCTATACTCCAAAAAATACGGTAATTTGTATTATTAGTGCTCCTACAGGGGCTTAAGCCTCTCCTGTATTTAAAAACTAGTGACGCCGCTGTTTCAAACTAAATCAAGGGTCCTTGAACGCACTACAATTTTGTGCTATGAGATGCAAAAAGTGAAACTAAACATACCTTTTTCCGATGCTGCCACAAATATATTTATTATATTTATACTTTTTTCTATCAACTCATTTTGGTTCCGACATGTTTGTGACCTTTGATGACATAATGACTTCTTTGTTGCGTGACAAGTGAATGATGTAAAAATGGCTTTTGCATTTTTGCAAGGGTTTGTAGGGTTGTGAGATTGAACTTCGACAGTAAAATGTATTTTATCTTTATGTGGTATTTTATAACTGCCAGATTGAAATGAAAGAAAAAAACTTATATACAGAAACCCAGGGCCATGATCATGTTACCCCCTATTAGTTGTGGCCCTATACACTAAACACTGGCCCGCCCTATGTGCATGTTTGTTACCAATAGAAGTAGCTGCACTTAAATGCAGAAAACAAATATGCCTATTAGTATTAAAACGTAACATGACATTGAGTCAACAATAGAAAAACAAGACTGAGTGAGGAAAGGGAACACTAAATACCTGCAGACCAATTAGACAATGAGGAACAGGTGAACAGGTAAGGAGCTGATTGGTGGAAGCAGACGACAACAGGTGACGCTAGTGATGAGACAATCAGCAGGGCAAAAAAACAAAACATATGAACAAAATAAAGAAGTAAACAGAAAACAAACTAAATACTCAAGTACATTTTAACTTGGACATAGAACCTATAGACACAATAACATACTTGAATGAATGAATACAATAATAAAGTACTAATCAACTTGGCAGTCAATTTACTTATTGATATGTTCTACTTAACATTATTAACACATGTCATTTTGCATCTTAATTTGATGGATGATCAATTAGCATATTTACCTGTTGCATTATATATATAAAGGTTTATTTGAAATAGGACATATACAGAAACATAGACATCTGAAACAGTTATCCAATGTATGCATCATGGTGTTTGTAGCCAAAGTTAATTTACAACACCCCAACAACAACAACACAGATCCAACATCATTCAAATAGGAAAATAAAAAGAATAAGCCAAAGATGAGTCAATAATAATGATAATAGTAATAACACAGACAAAGTGCAAACTAGACCAGTGGTTCTTAACCTTGTTGGAGGTACCGAACCCCACCAGTTAACTGGTGGGGTAATCTCCCGAATTCGGGAGATTATATATATATATATATATATATATATATATATATATATATATATATATATAATCTCCCGAATTCAGAGGTCTCAAGGTTGGCAAGTATGATGTTCGCTAAGACAAGAATCTAAATGCGTAAAGTCGCGGAAATTGGCGTAATGTGACTGAGTTGATGTCATTGAGAGGAAAAAGTTTTTTGGGGGCCGTGAACCTGACACTTACCTCCATGGAGCCTTGTCAGCCAGGGGCCAGCACTGTGCCTGCCGTCTTGACACGCGATCACCCCGAACTACCAAATTAACTCCAAAATAGGGAGCCAAACCGCTCCCACATGACTTTTACGTGCCAGGTGATGTATTTCTTTCTCAAATTGGGTGACTGCTTGTGTGAAAAAACACTGTGCGACTACGGCCAATGCTAGGAAGTTGTGAACACGACCTGCGATTCTTATTGGTAAGTTCATAATAACTTAACACAGGGGTGTCAAACGTATGTCCCACAAACAGGTTTTTTATCCAGTATGCTAAGCAAAAAAATGTATCTGAAATGTTTTAATGGAAGAAACAGCTGTTCTAAATGTGTCCACTAGATGTCGCAATAGCAATTCTTTGTATCTTTGGAGATGATGCAAAATAATGTTTATTTACAGAATAAACCACATGATGTTAGTACATCAGTCGAGGAAAATGATCAAACTACATAAATAACATCCTGTAATTTGATTTTGATATCATTTTTTTATCTAAAAAAAAGAAAATTACCTCCAATGAGTTGACTGATGAACATTATCACATAATTTATTCAGAAAATATAAATAACGACAAATAAATTATATATACTATTAACCGCAACTGGTAACTGTAAAAAAAAAAAAACTACAACATTATGATTTGTACAATTTGAAAATGTAATTGTTCTATTTTTAAACAAAGAAAACAATCTGAAGTTGTCTTTATTTTTAAGTTATCGTGCCGTGATTTTACCAGTCCGGGAGTAGATTTTTCTCCATGTGGCCCCCGATCTAAAATGAGTTTGACACCTTTGACTTTACAGCTTGTTAAAATATAGTTGAAGCACTGGTGTTGAAATAATAACTGGTACATCTTTGTGTGTGATTTATTTGACTTAAAAGCATGTCAATTTGAACGTATTGGAACATTATGGCACTTTGATTTTTTTTATATTTAGTTTACTTTTTTACTTACTCTGAATGTTAATAAAATATTGAACTAAAAGTGTATTTGTTTGTTAGAAACTGGCAAGTTATAAAAACAATATAAAAAAAAGGGAAATTAATCGAGATCGGATAATTTTTACTTTTTTTTTTTAATTAATCAGTTCTAAAAAACAATACACAATAATACCATACTAATACAATTCCAATTTCAAAACCAAAACCAAACCCAGCAACATTCAGAATAGCAATCAACAGAGACATTGGGAAGACACATAAACATGACACAAAACAATCCAAAAGTAGTCAAACAAAAAGGAATAATATCAACAACAGTATCAATATTAATTCCAACATAGCAGTGATTAAAATCCCTCATTTACATTATCATCACAGCCATTTATAAAAAATAAAATAAAAACTTAAAAAAAAAAAGAACAATAGTGTCACAGTGGCTTACACTTGCATCACATCTCATCAGCTTGACAACAAATAGTGTCCAATATAAGTCATATTTTAGGTTCATTTAATAGTTAAAAATATTTTTAATAATGGATCCCATATTCCAATATAAGACTCATTATTATGTAAACTAAATGCAATTTTTTTTTTTACTGATATCATTTGCATAGCTTGTGTGTACCAGTCAGCAGGCACGTGCACACATAGGGCCCTATGGGTGCTTGAGCCCCTGCCCTTTTTTGCCTCGTCTTAAAAAGTGCCCTCTGCCTGTGTGTGTGTGTTTTTTTTTTGTTGTTGTTTTTTTCTTTAAACAACATTAATAAATTCCTGTCAGGGATGTAAAAAAAACACAAAAAACAGCGGTACAAAAACTCCACGTTTTCTTGTAATACCGGGTTGTTTGAGCCTGCCGCTTCCGCCAGAGAGAGAGAGAGAGGGCGAGTGAGTGAGTAAGTGAGAGGAGACGTGACAGTGGAGCAACTTGAACCTGTGAGTTACGGTCTAGTCGCCGTTCACTTATTCAGCATCTAATGTGGGTAAAAACGCTGTATTATTCTATTATTCAATGAGTCAGCTTCTGTTTTTGCCGGACGTCGGAGCACGGCACATCAATTCCGCACAGAGCAGAGCGGATCGTGCGGGACAGGAAGTAGTGTACAAAATACAAAATAAAACACCGGGTTAATTTTCAAAATAAAATGCACTGTGTTTACGGAGGATCACATTTGTCTCACAGTAGAGGTTTAGATATAAAGTTTATTGTGACTTTGCTATTACTGTGTGGGTTGACAAAATAATAATAATAATAATGATAATAATAACAATAATAATAATAATAATAATAATGATAATGATAATAATAATAATTATTATTAATAATAATAATAATTTCAGCATTCTGGGGATATAAGATGTAGGTTATCTGTTAGAAATATTTCCATCTGTATTTAAACTTGATTCATGTTGATTATGCCTGCAGCACAATGCCAAAAAAAAGAAAGGATACAGAAAAGGAAGGAGAAGGAGCGCCAGGAAGCAGCTAAGGGTAGCAGACCTCTTAATGCATGGCTAAAACCAAGTACTGCACCAGAATTCAAGAAAGACCACAGACCTCAGAAAGTGTCACACCTGAGATGTTGCGCTGTTCAATGTTCAATATTAAAGTGCTTATCTTTAACAATAAATAGCCTAATAATAAACCAGTGCTTTGTTGCTTTTCATGTCTTCCAAGCCTATGATAATGTGAATTAACTCATTATGACAATAATTTGTTGACACAAAAGAAATGGCAATCACTTTTACCTACAAAGGACACACAGCTAAATAGTTAGCTTCCTAATAGCAAATTAAATTTTACATTAATTTCCATATTGTGTAAAGGACCAAAAAAAAAATGTCCTGCCCTTTTCTGACTTTGAGCCCCTGCCCCTCTATAATCATGTGCACGTCCCTGCCAGTCAGTATGAGTTGGTCTATCAACATCTATCCATTTTTTTTTTTTTAATATTACCGTTTTTGTGGCAGAGGGGTTAGTGCATCTGCCTCACAATACGAAGGTCCTGAGTAGTCTTGGGTTCAATCCCAGGCTCGGGATCTTTCTGTGTGGAGTTTGCATGTTCTCCCCGTGACTGCGTGGGTTCCCTCCGGGTACTCCGGCTTCCTCCCACCTCCAAAGACATGCACCTGGGGATAAGTTGATTGGCAACACTAAATTGGCCCTAGTGTGTGGATGTGAGTGTGAATGTTGTCTGTCTATCTGTGTTGGCCCTGCGATGAGGTGGCGACTTGTCCAGGGTGTACCCCGCCTTCCGCCCGATTGTAGCTGAGATAGGCTCCAGCGCCCCCCGCGACCACAAAAGGGAATAAGCGGTAGAAAATGGATGGATGGGGGTTATGATGCATATTGAAAGAAATGCAACCCTCGGATCTGATAATCAGCTTGGATGAATCACAAATAAGAGTACTGATGAATGCTGGTATCGATAAGGAATATCGCTTTAGGTATCGACACAATCCTAACGATATACATCTGTGGTAGTCTCTCTCTAGTGGGTTCACCTGATTCCGACCGATCTTCACCTTAGCCCGGGAGTCTGGTTTTATTAATGTCTTTTATTGTGAGCGCACCCACGCTAGGACCGCACTCCACTCTACAACTTTTCAGTCTTTCGTCTGGAAGCACCTGACGACAGTCTATGCTACGTGACTTTTCAGTCTTTCTGCGCGTCGTTCTTCGGGTCTTCTCTCTCTCGTAATGTCCAGCTCTGTATCCGCTCACCAGCACCAACTCCATCTGTCTGTCTTGGCCCGGCTGCTGCTGATAACCATGGCAGGTGATTGGATGATCAACCCCAGCTGGGTAATCCAATCACCTGCCAGCTGTGCTTCCAGGCCGGTCCATACACACCCCAATCCTGCAGGAGGCGCGCCGACCACGCCCCCCTCCACAACATCCTTAGCCGTAATGCATTGTGCAACGATATGAAAATCAACATAGAAATATAAATATGTTAGGTCTGCAAAGTTTATATTTTTAGGAACGCATAATGATAAAGACTTATTTTATTTTTAGAAAATGAAAGCACGTCTTGCCTTAAGTGCAGCATGAATAATTGCAGCTTGCAGCCTCGTCTTCAATCACTGCTGAACAACTTCTCATGCGAGTGTTCCCAAACAAAACACTTTAACAAAGGATGAGGGTATTTCAAGGTCTGGGTTCTCCTTGGCGCTACAGTACGGAAGGGATTCATACGGCCCGATTCCTGGGTGGATCTCGGGTGAGGGGAACAGGGTGGGTTAATCATTTTGCAATGCAGTCTGCTGAAAATGATGGAAAGCCCCACTCTACATAGCAACAGACGCTGTGGCCCAAGTTGGAAATGCCACTGCGGAGGGGGGCGTGGTCTGCGGGCCTGCCGCGAAGCGGGGTGTGTAAGGACTAAGGACCGGCCTCGAAGACAGCGACAGGTGAGTAGATTGCCCAGCTGGGGCGTGTTATCTAATCACCTGTCGCCCTTATTAGCAGCAGCCGGAACGAGACACGTGGTTGGAGTTGCTGGTGAGCAGAGGCATGAGAGCGAGAGACAGTCATCACGATGCTTTATGAAAATAAAATACTTTTTACCTCAGACTACCGGGCTCACAAAAGGATCTTTGTGTCAGAAGAACCCACAGGAGGGAAACCTCTACAGCCACGAAACACACTTTAAGATAAATATTCAACACTCTAATGCGATCTGGTGGCGAAAGTGGATAGTGCGTCTCCCCGACCTACACTATGACCAGCCATGACCTTATGGCACTGTAGTTACACTTCCGGTCTCTTACGCAATGTGTTCCATGTGGGAAAAATACCAATATTTACTGTACCATCTAGGGTTGTACGGTATACCAATATTAGTATAGTACCGCAATCCTAATGAATCATATTCGGTACTATACTACCTCTGAAAAGTACTGGTCCGCCCCCCAGCAGTGTTTTAGCTACTTCTAAATCACTAATCCTTGCCTCCATGCTGACAAATAAGTACCATTATCACTGCAGGACGAGGAATAGCTAAACATGCTTCACTACACACCGTAGCTCACGAGCGTCAAAATGTAAACAAACGCCATTGCTGGATCTACACCTAACATTCACTGTAATGATACCAAGTACAGTAGCGTATCCAGTCGATACTACTATGATTACGTCGATACTTTCTGGCATCACAACATCTTCTTTCGCTTTTTTTTAAATGTATATTATATTTATAAACTCAAGAAATATGTCCCTGGACACATGAGGGCTTTGAATATGACCAATGTATGATACTGTAACGACTTGGTATCGGATTGATACCAACATTTGTGGTATCATCCAAAACTAATGTAAAGCATCCAAACAACAGAAGAATAAGTGATTATTACATTTTAACAGAAGTGTAGATAGAACATGTTAAAAGACAAAGTAAGCAGATATTAACAGTAAATGAACAAATAGATTAATAATTCATTTTCTACCACTTGTCCTTAATAATTATGACAAAATAATAGAATGGAAAATGACACAATATGTTACTGCATATGTCAGCAGCTAAATTAGGAGCCTTTTTTTTCTTACTTACTAATAAAAGACAAGTTGTCTTTTATGTTCACTATTTTATTTAAGGATAAACTTGCAATAAGAAACATATGTTTAATGTACCAGAATATTTTTTGTTAAAATAAAGAAAATAATGAAAATGTTTGTGGACCCCTTTATTTAGAAAAGTATCAAAAAGTACCAAAAAGTATCGAATTACATTTTGGTATCGGGACAACACTAATGTGGGGTAACATTTAAATAAATTGCAAAATTTGTCTTGTATGTTCACTATTTTATTTAAGGACTTTAAGGACTTAAACTTGCAATAAGAAACATATGTTTAATATACCGTAATATTTTTTTGTTAAAATAAAGCCAATAATGCAATTTTTGGTGGTCCCCTTTAATAAAAAAAAGTACCGAAAAGTATCGAAATAATTTTGGTACCGGTACCAAAATATTGGTATCGGGACAACACTAGTACCATCACACCACTAGTTGTTTCCACAATGCTTGTTTTACCAATCAGAGTCCATCAAAAACTATTCGGAAGCGTGAGGAAAGAATTGATGAGCATGGAAATGTAATGCACTTGTCTCGAAGTACCTGACCTTAATTTCTTATCTTTTTCTTAGTGGAGGCTAATTTGGTTAAAGGGGAACATTATCACCAAATCAAATCAAATCAAATCAACTTTATTTATAAAGCACATTTAAAATTTACCACAGGGGTAGCCAAAGTGCTGTACAATGGGCAGGTTAAAAGATAATACGAGTACCGAGCAAACACAACACAACACAAACAGAACACAATAAAAAAAATAAAATAAAAAAATAGAATAAATAAAAACATAAAAACAGGTTCACAGCAGGTGTATTATGGGGCGCCATTGCAGGATGGATATCACTCAGTGTTAAAAGCCATGGAATAAAAGTATGTTTTTAAGAGTGATTTAAAAACAGGAAGAGAGGAGGCTTGTCTAATACTCAGAGGTAGGTCGTTCCAGAGCTTGGGAGCAGCAGCGGCGAAAGCTCTATCACCTCTTAGCTTCAGCCTTGTGTCAGGGACCGTCAACAGCAGCTGATCGGCTGATCTTAAGGATCGGGTGGGGCAGTAAGGCTGAAGGAGGTCGGAGAGATAGGTTGGCGCGAGGTTGTTTAGACATTTAAAAACAAATAAAAGGAGTTTAAAATTGATTCGATAACGCACAGGGAGCCAGTGAAGGACCTATGTAAGCGTCATTATATACCTTGATGTTGCAGAAAAAAGACCATTTATTTTTTTAACCGATTTCCGAACTCTAAATGGGTGAATTTTGGCGAATTAAACGCCTTTCTAATATTCGCTCTCGGAGCGATGACGTCACAACGTGACTTCACATCGGGAAGCAATCCGCCATTTTCTCACTTTCGTCGGTGTATTGTCAGAGGGTGTAACAACACGAACAGGGACGGATTCAAGTTGCACCAGTGGCCCAAAGATGCGAAAGTGGCAAGAAATTGGACGAAATTTGTTCAGAATACGAGGCTGTTGGGAAAGCCGACAAAATGGTCAGTCGTTTGTTCCGCACACTTTATCGACGAAAGCTATGCTACGACAGCGATGGCAAGAATGTGTGGATATCCTGCAACACTCAAAGCAGATGCTGACATCAACTCCAAAACTGGACAGATCAGCTTTCAGGAAAAGAGAGCGGATGAGGGTATGTCTACAGAATATATTAATTGATGAAAACTTTATTCATTACTCGCGGTTTTACGTAAATTATTATACATAAACTGTGTTTACCAATAATTTAGCTTAAAAACATTTTTTTTTTCAGTCATTCGATTACATTCGGGTAGTCTTGTGTAATGCAGTATTTTGTGTCTATTTAGGTATGGTTAACCTGAGTGCTGAAATCGTGGAAAAAATATATGTTCTTAGCGCGCCTGAAATGGGCTGTCTGCACTCTCAAAGTGCATGTTGTTGCCAAATATATTTTATATGCTGTAAACCTAGTTCATAGTTGTTAGTTTCCTTTAATGCCAAACAAACACATACCAATCGTTGGTTAGAAGGCGATCGCCAAATTCGTCCTCGCTTTCTCCCGTGTCGCTGGCTGTCGTGTCGTTTTCGTCGGTTTCGCTTGCATACGGTTCAAACCGATATGGCTCAATAGCTTCAGTTTCTTCTTCAATTTCGTTTTCGCTACCTGCCTCCACACTACAACCATCCGTTTCAATACATGCGTAATCTGTTGAATCGCTTAAGCCGCTGAAATCCGAGTCTGAATCCGAGCTAATGTCGCTATAGCTTGCTCTTCTATCCGCCATGTTTGTTTGTATTGGCATCACTATGTGACGTCACAGGAACATGGACGGGTGTATATAACGATGGTTAAAATCAGGCACTTTGAAGCTTTTTTTAGGGATATTGCGTGATGGGTAAAATTTTGCAAAAAACTTCGAAAAATAAAATAAGCCACTGGGAACTGATTTTTAATGGTTTTAACCCCTCTGAAATTGTGATAATGTTCCCCTTTAAAACAGCAGAAGTAGGTTAATGACAAAGTCATCAATAATTCACCCCAAAAGTTTCCCTCTGCTTGATAAGATAGAAACGGACATTTCCAGTTTTAAAAGTTATCCTTGAACGTGATTTCCAATCAATTAGATTTTAGGCATGGAGACCGTTTGCTTGTTGCGTACTACATACAGAGCGGAGAGTTTTCATGTCAGTGCTTTCACGGCTGTGTCTTTTTTTTTGGAGTCAGGTATGGGGGAGTCATGCCTACCTGTCACATCCATTTTGGCTGAGACAAGGTGGGCTGCTTTCTCAACCAAAGTGCCCTTCAGATTGCTCGCCAAAGTTCTCCCTGGGAATAAAACCACAGATTTCCACTCCATAAAACAATTATTTCTGCCACTCCTCAGAGATCTGCCACGACAATCTATTGGATTTCCAAACTGACAGAAGCTCGGATGCTGATGCAATGTGTTGTTTTTGGTTGTTTTGTTTCCTCCGTCATTGGCCATTTAAACAATGGAGAAGGTGATTGTTTTTTTTTAACATCTTTCCGCACATTCATGTTTCCCCTGGAGGCGCCGACAATCAATCAATCAATGTTTATTTATATAGCCCTAAATCACAAGTGTCTCAAAGGGCTGCACAAGCCACAACGACATCCTCGGTACAAAGCCCACATAAGGGCAAGGAAAAACTCACCCCAGTGGGACGTCGATGTGAATGACTATGAGAAACCTTGGAGAGGACCGCATATGTGGGTAACCCCCGCCGCCCTCTAGGGGAAACCGAATGCAATGGATGTCGAGTGGGTCTGACATAATATTGTGAGAGTCCAGTCCATAGTGGATCCAACATAATAGTAAGAGTCCAGTCCATAGTGGGGCCAGCAGGACACCATCCCGAGCGGAGACGGGTCAGCAGCGCAGAGATGTTCCCAACCAATGCACAGGCGAGCGGTCCACCCCGGGTCCCGACTCTGGACAGCCAGCACTTCATCCATGGCCACCGGACCTGTGTGTCTCCCCCTCCACAAGGGAGAGGGGGGAGCAGGGGAGAAAGGAAAAGAAACGGCAGATCAACTGGTCTAAAAAAAGCAGCAGCGGTCTCCTTGCAGACAATACAAGGAGACCGCTGGCAGCTGACGAGAAGTGGAATAGTCACGTTTTGCCTTTCAGTCATTTTGGGCTTTTTAGGTCTTCTCTTCACTCACACTTGTCTGAAACACCAACTGCAAATACAAAATGTTCTTATGGAGAACCGTGAAATGGAAAAAAAAACAGGCTAATATCAAAGCAATTGATTTAAATGTTACTTTCCATTAGTGTTGTCCCCATACTTGCCAACCTTGAGACCTCCGATTTCGGGAGGTGGGGGGTGGGGGGGCGTGGTCGGGGGTGGGGTGGGGTGTTTGGGGGCGTGGTTAAGAGGGGGGGAGTATATTGACAGCTAGAATTCACCAAGTCAAGTATTTCATATATATATATATATATATATATATATATATATATATATATATATATATATATATATATATATATATATTTACATCCTGAAAATATGCAAACAAAACGGTGTTTGGATAATTGATACTTCAAACTTGCATAAATAAATCTTAAGGAATATAACATAACTTGGCTTCTGAGAGCTTCAAAATATAATGAATAAAATGCTAAAGTTGTTGATAAACAAGCAATTATTTTAATAATTAAATATGGTCATTTTAAATTACTTATTATGATCATTTAAAATTAATTATTTCAAATATGTTTATTTTAATTCTATGGCTGGATGTACCGTAATAAGGAGTCAGAAAAAAAAAAAAAAAAAAAATACAATTAATTTTGATGTTTTAGCAAAATATAATAAAAATGTATTTAGTTTTTTTTTTTTAATTAATAAATATGTTTATTTTTAGACAAGATAAACAAAATAATACAATTTGTCTCTAGTCTGGATGATTTAGTTCTTGTCACCCTGTTGTCCTCCCGTCGTGAAAAAAGGCTGTCCTCACTCAGGTCTGCATGGAGTTGGAGGGGGCGTGGCCTCCAGTTCCGGCTGAAAATCGGGAGATTTTCGGGAGAATATTTGTCCCGGGAGGTTTTTGGGAGAGGTGCTGAATTTCGGGAGTCTCCCGGAAAATTCGGGAGGGTTGGCAAGTATGGTTGTCCTGATACTTTTCGATACTTTTCTAAATAAAGGAGACCACAAAAAATGGCATTATTGGCTTTATTTTGACAAAAAAACTTAAGGTACATTAAACATTTGTTTCTTATTGCAAGTGTGTCCTTAAATAAAATAGTGAACGTACAAGACAACTTGTCTTTTTGTAGTAAGTACAGTAGTTTTCGGGGTATAAGTCGCACCGGAGCATAAGTCGCACCTGCCGAAAATGCATAATGAAGAAGGAAAAAAACACATATAAGTCGCACTGGAGTATAAGTCGCATTTTTGGGGGAAATTTATTTGATAAAACCCAACACCAAGAATAGACATTTGAAAGGCAATTTAAAATAAATAAAGAATAGTGAACAACAGGCTGAATAAGTGTACGTTATATGAGGCATAAATAACCAACTGAGATCGTGCCTGGTTGTGGTTATGTTAACTGTCATGTCTGGATCATGTTTTGTTTAAGTTATGTTCTGTTTGGGTTTTGGACTCTTTTTAGTTTCTGCCTTTTCACTTCCTTGTCTTGTTTCCATGGTTACCCATTAGTTTCACCTGTTCCACGTTTGGACTCACACACCTGTCACCAATCATGTCACTGTTATTTAAAGCCTGTCTTTTTCTGTTGGTCGGCCTGGCGACATTCACTCTGTTTACCTCTGCGCCCTTCATGCCATGATTACTCCTGTTACCCATGCTATCACAGTTGATGCTTCATGCCATGTCAAGTAAGTTGTTTCTATTCATGCCACAGTTAGCGACTTTTGTTCATGTCCATAGTTTTTTGCCCACGTGCAAGTTTTTTGTTTCATTAGTCAAGTTTGTACTTCCGCCTTGAGCGCGCTTTTTGTTCCTTTGTTAGTGTAAAATAAACAATGTCTTTACCTTCACGCCATGCCACATCCAGCTTTACTTGCATCTCGGGGAAAAAAACCACTCCACAGTCCACGTCTTGACATTAACGTAACATATTATGGTAAGAGTCATTCAAATAACTATAACATATAGAACATGCTATACGTTTACCAAACAATCTGTCACTCCTAATCGCTAAATCCCATGGAATCTTATACGTCTAGTCTCTTACGTGAATGAGCTAAATAATATTATTTGATATTTTACGGTAATGTGTTAATAATTTCACACATAAGTCGTTCCTGAGTATAAGTCGCACCCCCGGCCAAACTGCGACTTATAGTCCAAAAAATACGGTAAGCAAACAAAGGCTCCTAATTTAATCTGCATACATATACAGTAACATATTGTGTCATTTTCCATTCTATTATTTTGTCAAAATTATTAAGGACAAGTGGTAGAAAATGAATTATTAATCTACTTGTTCATTTACTGTTAATATCTGCTTACTTTGTTTTAACATGTTCTATCTACACTTCTGTTAAAATGTAATCATCACTTATTCTTCTGTTGTTTGGATACTTTACATTAGTTTTGTGATGATACCACACATTTGAGTATCAATCCGATACCAAGTAGTTACAGGATCATACATTGGTCATATTCAAAGTCCTCATGTGTCCAGGGACATATTACCTGAGTTTATAAACATGATATGAATTTAAAAAAAAAAAAAAAAGATTTGTGATGGTAAAAAAATATGGATGTAATCATAGTAGTGTCGACTAGCATACCATACTATACACATACCAAACTGCATAACAGTGTGGTATGCCAGCTGCACTGAAGCAGACAAACAGGCAATTCAGAGGGTCATAAAGTCTGCACAAAAAATCATCGGCTGCCCCCTTCCCTCCCTGAAGGATTTACACAGCTCCCGCTGCCTCAACAGAGCAAAAAGCATTACCAAGGACAGCACACACCCTGGCTTACATCTGTTCGACCTGCCTACCATCGAGCAGGCACTACAGGTGCATCAGAGCCAGAACCAACAGGCTCAGAGACAGCTTCTTTCCCAGAGCTGTCACCATCATGAACTCTAACTTATAATAATAATTCACCCCTATACAATATCCTACCCTAATACCCTACTGTGCATATTACCCTTCGAGTGCAATACGTCCGACACTGATTGTTATTTATTACTCCGGTACTCTTGTCTTGTTCTGTATATTGTACATAATTTTGTATTTCTATAGTGTTTGTATATTGTACAGGATTGCTTATTATTTTTTATTGGATAGTAGTCTGTTTATTTCAATTGTTAGTTTTTTTCTTTATTGCCTGTTGTGTAATTTATTTTATTTTATTATTTATTTATTTTTTGTTACGATGGCGCTGGCGAGGAGGCATGATTATGCCGATTGTTCTTCCGGTGAGGACAGCAGGAACTCCAGAGACAGCGTGCAGCTAGGACAAATGATTTATTTGTATAAATCATACACGAAAACAGAAAACGAACAAAACAAGCGAACACAAGGAGAGCGTGCCTAGCACAAGGAAAGCTAACGGAATAGCACACATAGGGAAGGCATAAGGCAACGCTTAGCTTACGGACACAAGGAATAAACGTGACCGTTGCGTAAAGCAAACAAAAGCACCAGGCTGAGTGACGGGAAAAAGCAGGACTAAATAGCTCTCTGATTAGTGCCCGGGAACAGGTGTGAGTCCCGAACACTAATCAGATGCAGGCGAAAACAATCAGTACCCAAGACAACCAAGACAACACAAAACAGGAGTGCTGAAACATAACGTGTATCACAAGTGACTCGAAACCCAAAATAAACTAAGATCCAACACCAGATCATAACATTTTTACCCCATATTTGTTACCGCTTCCGCACCTTAATTTGGAGTCCTTAATCTCGTTATATGCACATATAATGACAATAAAGTCCATTCTATTCTTTTCTATTCTAGAAACAGTTGATGTCAGGTCAAGAGCCACCCATGGCGTTGGTTTACATTAAAAAAAAAAAAATAAATAAATAAATAAAATTAAACTTGTTGACGAATACAAAACATTATGGCCGTCAGCGGATACAAATCCATATATTTGTCGCACCGTTTAATAAGCCGCAGGGTTCAAAGCATTGCAAAAAAGTACAATAGTTCCCATAATTGTGTTTTTATTATTTAAAAAATCATGGCACCTGCGTATAACGAGATAGAGTTGTTTGAGAATAAATGCTATGAGGGTTAAAGAGCAGTTTTGCAAATGCCAACAAAGAGCACACACACACTCCTCGCTGCCGCACAGTACTGGTGCCCATGCAAAGTACACAGGGTTAATGTACAATCAGGCTGCAGACTTCTTCTAACACACATTTACGCCGACGGGCTGTGGAAGCCGAACGGTCGGGGACGAGTCCACGCTTACTGTGGCTCTTTTCAGCCCTGCAGTGTGTCTCTGACTGACTAATGAGGCCTTATTAATTCAGATCAGTGTGAATGATTACTTCATCATTTCCACTCTCCAGAGAGCTCCCTCTCCCCTTCCCTCGCCGCCTCTCTTAGCGCCGCTCAATAAACGCGACATGGGACTTTGATACTGGAACCAAACCTTTAATGTGAGCAAGGAAGCATGTGTGATCCTTGCTTCAAACTGTTTTTAAGTAACACATCCAATATCGTCATTAATATTCTATTTGGGAGAAGCTGCTCTCCGACCAGCAGCGAATCTCTTCCAGTCAACACTGAACAGCCGCCCTATCTCTGTGCAGAGACTAGTTGCCTAGCAATGAAGTCTTTGGTTTTATGGTCTGTGAGGCTCGCATACACAAGGAAACAAAGAAATCCACCAGGGTTGCATTTAAGGCTCTCTAACAGTCAGGCTCCACTAATTTGACGCTGCCAGGCGGTATCTGTAAAGCGGTGACACATGATCGCAGCGTGGCGGCCATTGTGCCGCCGTCATCGATCCACATGTAACACCGGCCTCGATGTCTCATAACACGGCTGATGAAATATTAAAGTCAACTTTGTCTCCAAGGGCAACACGGGGTTGGTGGTTAATCGCGTTTGGATAGATTGAATTGAGATGAAATGAAGCCTCTGTTCCGTTTTATTATTTCCCCTTCAGGATTTCACTTCCACAGCATTCTCTGTAGATGTTTAAATTTTCATGGCGCACTTGTTATCAACGTGATGCTTCAGTGTGTTGGCTTAAATAGCGGCGTTGTTTCGAAAATGTTTGGGAAAGCAGCAACAGGGGGTGTGACGTGATATTTGGCTGCAAAGCTTGTCAGTATCGGACGATTTTTATGAAAAAGTATGTCACTGCCATTGCATATTATGATTGTCACACACACACTAGGTGTGGCGAAATTATGTGGCAAAATTATTCTCTGCATTTGACCCATCACCCTTGATCACCCCCTGGGAGGTGAGGGGAGCAGTGAGCAGCAGCGGTGGCCACGCCCGGTAATCATTTTTGGTGATTTAACCCCCAATTCCAACCCTTGATGCTGAGTGCCAAGCAGGGAGGTAACGGGTCCCATTTTTATAGTCTTTGGTATGACTCGGCCGGGTTTTGAACTCACAACCTATCGATCTCAGGACGGACACTCTATCGGCAGAGTCACTGATGGATGATCGGAATCAGCAGCATAAAACACTGATCGCAACATCCCTACCAATCAGGACCCTGACGATAGTCATTTCTGGGAAAGGCACAAAAAAGTTATTTAAATATTAATCAATCAATCAATCAATGTTTATTTATATAGCCTTAAATCACAAGTGTCTCAAAGGGCTGCACAAGCCACAACGACATCCTCGGTACAGAACCCACATAAGGGCAAGGAAAAACTCACCCCAGTGGGACGTCGATGTGAATGGCTATGAGAAACCTCGGAGAGGACCGCATATGTGAGTAACCCCCCCCCCCCCTCTAGGGGGGACCGAATGCAATGGATGTCGAGTGGGTCTGACATAATATTGTGAGAGTCCAGTCCATAGTGGATCCAACATAATAGTAAGAGTCCAGTCCATAGTGGGGTCAGCAGGAAACCATCCCGGGCGGAGACGGGTCAGCAGCGCAGAGATGTTCCCAACCGATGCACAGGCGAGCGGTCCACCCCGGGTCCCGACTCTGGACAGCCAGCACTTCATCCATGGCCACCGGACCTGTGTGTCTCCCCCTCCACAAGGGAGAGGGGGGAGCAGAAGAGAAAGGAAAAGAAACGGCAGATCAACTGGTCAAAAAAAAAGGGGGGCTATTTAAAGGCTAGAGTATACAAATGAGTTTTAAGATGGGACTTAAATGCTTCTACTGAGGTAGCATCTCTAACTGTTACCGGGAGGGCATTCCATAGTACTGGAGACCGAATAGAAAACGCTCTATAGCCCGCAGACTTTTTTGGGCTCTGGGAATCACTAATAAGCCGGAGTTCTTTGAACTTTGATCCCAATAAACATATGTAATGAAGTGCTTCGAGAGACTGGTAAAGGATTACATTGTCTCCATACTTCCCCCCACATTCGACCCATACCAGTTTGATTATCGCCCTAACCGCTCCACAGAGGACGCCATCTCCTCTGCACTCCACCTGAGCTTAGAACATCTGGAAGGATGCAGATGTTGTTTCTGGACTTCAGCTCGGCATTCAACACCATCATCCCGCAGCACTTGGTGAGCAAACTGGCCCCCCTTGGATTCAGTACCCCCCTATGCAACTGGCTGCTTGACTTCCTCACAGACAGACCGTAGTCTGTGAGAGTGGGCGACAACACCTCCAGTGCCATCTCCCTGAGCACCGGCTTCCTCCCCAGGGCTGCGTCCTGAGTCCACTGCTGTTCACCTTGATGACCCATGACTGCTGCGCCAGGTCCACTAATAACCACATTGTGAAGTATGCGGACGACACAACAGTAGTGGGCCTCATCCGTGACAACAACGACATGGACTACAGGAAGGAGGTGAAACATCTGGTTGACTGGTGCAGAACCAACAACCTGGTCCAGAATGTCGACAAGACCAAGGAGATCATTGTTGACTTCAGGAGGCACCAGTCCAGCCACACTCCACTCTTCATCAACGGCACAGCAGTGGAGATGGTAAGCAGCACCAATTTCCTGGGGGTGCAGATAACTGACAATATGACCTGGTCCCTACACAACGGAGCTCTTGTAAAAAGAGCCCAGCAGCGCATGCACTATTTGCATCAGATGAAAAGAGCACAGCTCCCACTCCCCGTTCTGACCACATTCTACAGAGGCACTATAGAGAGCCAACTGACCAACAGCATCTCTGTCTGGACTGGAGCCTGCAATGCCTCAGACTGGAAGTGTCTGCAGAGAGTGGTGAGGACGGCGGAAAAGATCATCAGGACTCCTCTTCCTCCTATCCAGGAGATGTCAAAAAGCCGCTGCCTGACCAGGGCTCAGAAAATCTGCAGAGACTCCTCCCACCCCCACCAAGGACTGTTTTCACTGCTGGACTCTAGAAAGAGGTTCTGCAGCCTCCGAAGCAGAACCTCCAGGTTCTGTAACAGCTTATTCCCTCAAGCCGTAAGACTCTTGAACAAATCATAATTAAATTATCCCCTCAACTCCCCCCAAAATGGATTAACTCGCTGGAATAAAAAAGACAATATAACATACATCCATAAACGTGGACGCATGTGAAAAACTGCAATAGATTTATCCGTACAGTGATATATTCATTTATTTATACATATTTATATATATTTATTTATTGTATGTATATATTTAATGTATATATTATTTATATACATTTATTTATTTATATATGCACCTTATTGCTTTTTTATCCTGCACTACCATGAGCTTATGTAACGAAATTTCGTTCTTATCTGTGCTGTAAAGTTCAAATTTGAATGATAATAAAAAGGAAGTCTAAGTCTAAGTCTAAGTGTAAGAAACGTTCTAGTAATTGTCGTGCGTTACGGGATAGCCAGCAGGCACAAGACATTGAAACAACGTTGACAACTTGTTGAATTAGGTGGTGACGTGGAGCAAGTCAAACACAATGTTGAAACAACATGCGTTTTGCTGACGTTTGTTCATTGTCGGATTTATGACGTTGATTTAAACATTTGAATTTCACGTCTTAATCAATATTACACAACTCAAACATAACTTTGAAGCAACATTCGTTTTGCAACCATGGGAATAAAAACTAGCGATGCCCGATAATGGCTCTTTGCCGATATCCGATATTCCGATATTGTCCGATAATTAATTACCGATACCGATATCAACCGATACCGATATATACAGTCGTGGAATTAACACATTAGTATGCCTAATTTGGACAACCAGGTATGGTGAAGATAAGGTCCTTTTAAAAAAAAAATAATAATAAAATAAGATAAATAAATTGAAAACATTTTCTTGAATAAAAAAGAAAGTAAAACAATATAAAAACAGTTACATAGAAACTAGTAATTAATGAAAATGAGTCAAATTAACTGTTAAAGGTTAGTACTATTTTTGGACCAGCAGCCCGCACAATCATGTGTGCTTACGGACTGTATCCCTTGCAGACTGTATTGATATATATTGATATATAATGTAGGAACCAGAATATTAATAACAGAAAGAAACAACCCTTTTCTGTGAATGAGTGTAAATGGGGGAGGGAGGTCTTTTTGGATTGGTGCACTAATTGTAAGTGTATCTTGTGTTTTTTATGTTGATTTAATAAAAAAAAAAAAACGATACCCATAATAAAAAAAAAAAACGATACCGATAATTTCTGATATTACATTTTAAAGCATTTATCGGCCGATAATATCGGCAGGCCAATATTATCAGACATCTCTAATAAAAACTACTGTAAAACAACATGACCAAAACCATAACCAACTCTAGTTGTAAATTCTATTGTATTGTTTTCATACAATTTATTTTATCTAAATGTTTAGTTTTTTTAAGATTGTGTTGTTTTGTGGAAGTTGATTTCAATTAATTTCAATGTTTCAAACGTTGATTTGTGAAACAAGTACTATGAGTTAGGACAGTGGTTCTTAACATTGTTGGAGGTACCGAACCCCACCAGTTTCATATGCGCATTCACCGAACCCTTCTTATAATGAAAAATAAAATGTTTTTTTTCAAATTCAAGACAATTCAAGTTATATGTTTTTGGTAACACTTTAGTATGGGGAACATATTCTAAGTAACATAGACTTAATTCAGAGTTGTTTGGTTAGGGTTAGGGTTAGGGTTAGAGGGTTAGGGTTATAATAAGGCCATGCCGAATAAGGCATTAATAAGTACTTAATAATGACTAGTTAAGAGCCAATATGTTACTAATTTGCATGTTAATACGCAAATAAGTAATGGTGAATATGTTCCCCATACTAAAGTGTTACCATGTTTTTTACTGGTGCACAAAATGAACCGTGCTTGAACATCACCTTGTTCAAAGAACAAAACCAACACAGTGCATAAACTCCCAAAAAATTACACACCTGCAAATCAGTCTGACTTCTGCTGTTGCCGTATCCGTAATATGCCGATTGGGAGAAGTTTTTATTTACACGATGAGTCAGGTGTGTTTTGACCTCCGCCGAACCCCTGAGGTCGACTCACCAAACCCCTAGGGTTCTATCGAACCCAGGTTAAGAACTACTGCTTTAGCATATCTGTGTGTGGAATTAATTTATGGAATGAATCAAGCAAAGAAATCAAACAAATCACCAACATGATTCAGTTTAAGAGAATGTTCAAACTACAAGGGTTCACAAAGTACACAGAACAAGAATTATGATGAACAGCTAGAACCCTTTTTTTATTTTTTATTTTTTTAGATAAGGATTATTTATGTATGTAATATTTATTTACTTACTATGATATGTCAATAACACTTTAGTATGGGGAACATATTCACCATTAATTAGTTGCTTATTAAAGTAACAAAGACTTAATTTAGAGTTATTTGGACACTAGGGGAACATAGAAGGGTTAGGGTTAGAGTTAGGGTTACTAATAAGCAATAATTCTGAGGTTATTGAGGGAAGACTTTTGGTTACAGGCTTACTGGTTGTATAATAAGGCCATGCAGAATAAGGCATTAATAAGTACTTAATAATGACTAATTAAGAGCCAATATGTTACTAATTTGCATGTTAATAAACAGCTAATTAATGGTGAATGTTTTCCCCATTTAATATTTATTTACTGTTCTGTTACAGAGAACAAAGACATGGGATAAAATTGCTATGGTATGAAAAGGGGTAGGATTAAATAAGATCAGCTTTTTCCTACTCCTTTTCAGACATGCTGTAATGAAACAACTGGAAATATGTGATGCATTACATTGTATTGTATGCATGTTGGAAATAAACTGAGACTGAACTGAACTGAGCCGAAGTTCCCGATTAGGCCACTCTAGCGACATCATTCTTAATCCTAATGATACAGTATATGTTGTTTACTGTGCAGACTGCAAATGCTAAATGTTATGATCAAGAAAAACAATCCCACATGGTATTTTGTGTTTCGTTATGGTTATTTTTGTATCATTCTTGTATTCTTAGAACAGAAAGAAAAGTCTGTGGGCGTATGAGAGAAGGAAGAAAAAGTCAATTTCAATCCTTTGATACAGTCTTGGATACTGTGCTGACTTATTGGTGAAGCTCCAAATGCTGTATTTTATGATTGAGCTTATTTTGTCTCTTAGGACAAAAAAAGAAAAAAGAAAAAAGAATACAATAGTGTTGTCAAATGTTCAAAAAATGTATCCAGATAAATCCCTCTTTTGAGTTTGGATTAATCACGATTAATCACAGGTTATTGTATAAAAAGAGCTTAATTGTTTAGACACATGTACAAACCCCGTTTCCATATGAGTTGGGAAATTGTGTTAGATGTAAATATAAACGGAATACAATGATTTGCAAATCCTTTTCAACCCATATTCAATTGAATGCACTACAAAGACAAGATATTTGATGTTCAAACTCATAAACTTTTTTTGTTTTTTGCAAAAAATAATTAACTTAGAATTTCATGGCTGCAACACGTGCCAAAGTAGTTGGGAAAAAGCATGTTCACCACTGTGTTACATGGCCTTTCCTTTTAACAACACTCAGTAAACGATTGGGAACTGAGGAAACTAATTGATGAAGTTTTGAAAGTGGAATTCTTTCCCATTCTTGTTTTATGTAGAGCTTCGGTCGTTCAACAGTCCGGGGTCTCCGCTGTCATATTTTACGCTTTATAATGCGCCACATATTTTCGATGGGAGACAGGTCTGGACTGCAGGCGGGCCAGGAAAGTAACCGCACTCTTTTTTTAAGAAGCCACGCTGTTGTAACACGTGCTGAATGTGGCTTGGCATTGTCTTGCTGAAATAAGCAGGGGCGTCCATGAAAAAGACGGCGCTTAGATGGCAGCATATGTTGTTCCAAAACCTGTATGTACCTTTCAGCATTAATGGTGCCTTCACAGATGTGTAAGTTACCCATGCCTTGGGCACTAATGCACCCCCATACTATCACAGACGCTGGCTTTTGAACTTTGCGTCGATAACAGTCTGGATGGTTCGCTTCCCCTTTGGTCCGGATGACACGATGTCGAATATTTCCAAAAACTATTTGAAATACGGACTTGTCAGACCACAGAACACTTTTCCACTTTGCATGAGTCCATCTTAGATGATCTCGAGCCCAGAGAAGCCGGCGGCGTTTCTAGGTGTTGTTGATAAATGGCTTTCGCTTTGCATAGTAGAGCTTTAACTTGCACTTACAGATGTAGCGACAAACTGTAATTAGTGACAGTGGTTTTCTGAAGTGTTCCTGAGCCCATGTGGTGATATCCTTTAGAGATTGATGTCGGATTTTGATATAGTGCCGTCTGAGGGATCGAAGGTCACGGTCATTCAATGTTGGTTTCCGGCCATGCTGCTTACGTGAAGTGATTTCTCCAGATTCTCTGAAATTTTGTGATGATATTATGGACCGTAGATGTTGAAATCCCTAAATTTCTTGCAATTGCACTTTGAGAAATGTTGTTCTTAAACTGTTTGACTATTTGCTCACGCAGTTGTGGACAAAGTGGTGTACCTCGCCCCATCCTTTCTTGTGAAAGACTGAGCATTTTTTGGGAAGCTGTTTGTATACCCAATCATGGCACCCACCTGTTCCCAATTTGCCTGTTCACCTGTGGGATGTTCCAAATAAGTGTCTGATGAGCATTCCTCAACTTTATCAGTATTCATTGCCACCTTTCCAAACTTCTTTGTCACGTGTTGCTGGCATCAAATTCTAGAGTTAATGATTATTTGCAAAAAAAAAAAATGTTTATCAGTTTGAACATCAAATATGTTGTCTTTGTAGCATATTCAATTGAATATGGGTTGAAAATGATTTGCAAATCATTGTATTCCGTTTATATTTACATCTAACACAATTTCCCAACTCATTTGGAAACGGGGTTTGTACAATTGTATTGTCAGAATGTCAAGGGTTTGGTGGTAGCGGGGGTATATATTGCAGCCCGGAAGAATTAGGGCTGCATGGGATTCTGGGTATTTGTTTTGTTGTGTTTATGTTGTGTTACGGTGCAGATGTTCTCCCGAAATGTGTTTGTCATTCTTGTTTGGTGTGGATTCACAGTGTGGTGCATATTTCTAACAGTGTTAAAATTATTTATACGGGCACCCTCAGTGTAACCTGTATCGCTGTTGGTCAAGTATGCTTTGCATTCACGTGTGTGAGTGTGCAGAAGCCGCACATATTATGTGACTGGGCCATTATTCGTTGGACTGGGTGAAAAGCGGATGTGACGATTTTCGGGAGGTGCAGTGAAATTTGAGAGTCTCCCGGGAGGGTTGGCAAGTATGAGAATTATGCTGTATGTAATCGGCGGGCCAGCTCTAGTGTTAATTTGATATTGCCTCAAGGGCCCAGTGAAATTACACGGCGGGCCAAAATTGGCCCGCGGGCCAGAGTTTGACACCCATGCTCTAGAGTGTGAATGTTATCTGTCTATCTGTGTTGGCCCTGTGACGAGGTGGCGACTTGTCCAGGGTGTACACCGCCTTCCGCCCGAGTGCAGCTGGGATAGGCTTGCCCCGATAGGGACAAGCGATAGAAAATAGAAGGATGGATGGATCCTTGCGTTTCACCAATGAAAGCTACTGAGGAAAATTATGTATTGTTGGTTTGCTTTAACCAGCACAAGTCACCACACAAACTGTCAGCCTCATCTGAAGTAAAGAGAGCCTTACTTTTAACTTTTATGATTCCTGGAAATGTGGCTTTAACTTTGAAGAAGCCGCTGCGAGTGTGTGCAAAGAAGAGTCCTGCTTCACCCACTAACCTTCAAAAAAAGATGGATTTTCTGAAAAACTACTTTCAATGGCGGGCTGTGCTTAATATGTATGGCAATGGAGAACGCAAAGAAACGGTAAGTCATAGCTTGATCTGTTGTGCAGCCAGCTTAGCCTTCTACTGTAAGAACATACTGTCACAGTCCTCCGACAAAATAAAAGAATGAGTTTCCTAAAACCTACTTTTAATTGGATCGGTGTCTACTGTGTTTGGCAATGACCGAGTTAATATCATAATCTCTTATTACGCTAGCAGTGTAACTCGTAGCGCGGCTTACTGTAAAGCCTCTATTGTTTACAAGGGATCGAAGAAGTAGTTAGTGGTGTTGTTAACATGATATAGAATAGAAAATATTTTTTTTGTCAATACATATGCCGGTGGTGGTGGTAGTGGGGGGCGGGGAGGGGGATTCATTTGCATCCAATAACTACGCTTCTCAAAATTAACTGTATTAGGACGCAGCCAAAAGTGGCTTAAAGATAGGTCTTCATACAGCAACATCCATGCAAAATGTTAACCAAAGACATACTTGCCAACCTTGAGACCTCCGATTTCGGGAGGTGGTGGGGGCGTGGTGGGGCGTGGTTAGGGGCGTGGTTAAGAAGGGAGGAGTATATATATATATATATATATATATATATATATATATATATCCTGAAAATATGCAAACAAAACTGTGTTTAGATAATTGATACTTCAAACTTGCATAAATAAATCTTAAGGAATATAACATAACTTGGCTTCTGAGAGCTTCAAAATGTAATGAATGAAATGCTAAAGTTGTTGATAAACAAGCAATTATTTTAATAATTAAATATGGTCATTTTAAATGAATTATTATGGTAATTTAAAATTAATTATTTCAAATATGTTTATTTTAATGTATAATTCTATGACTGGATGTAATAAGGAGTCAGAAAAAATACAAATAAAAATACAATTAATTTTGATGTTTTTAGCAAAATATAGTAAACATTTTTTTTTTTTTTTTTTTTTTAAATTAATAAATATATTTATTTTTAGGTAAGATAAACATAATAATACAATTTATCTCTAGTCTGGATGATTTAGTTCTTGTCACCTTGATGTCCTCCCGTCGGGAAAAAAGGCTGTCCTCACTCAGGTCTGCATGGAGCTGGAGGGGGCGTGGCCTCCAGCTCCGGCTGAAAATCGGGAGATTTTCGGGAAAATATTTGTCCCGGGAGGTTTTCGGGAGAGGCGCTGAATTTCGGGAGTCTCCCGGAAAATTCGGGAGGGTTGGCAAGTATGACCAAAGAGCAATCAAAACATGTTATGGAGACCAAAATTAAGTGTTTTAAAAATAGGAAAAAAATCATGATATGACCCCTTTAATGTCAAGTTAGGTTGTATTTTAAAGAGAAATGTGCCAGCCAACACACAAGTTGGAGTCTTTGCACTCATCTGTGCTGATCATTGACCATATAACAATCTGTGCTGCCTTCCATTCAGGTTTAAGGGGGCACTGCACTTTTTTGCTTATCATTCACAATCATTATAAGAGACAAGAACACACACTTCTTCTTTTTTTTTAGGATTTTAAAGATGATAAAAAATGCTTGGAAGATGCAGCTAATGAGAGTCACGGTTGTAGGCTTCAAAGCCTTCTAAAACAACTTCAAAACCCTCCATCAACGTTTTATATACACACTGTAAGTCTATATATAATATAGTAATGGACATGTTCATAACAATAGTAATATATTCAATATTTACCGTAGTTTGATCATTTTAATCAATGCCGGCACTAATTACTTCAGCGCATTGATTTGCGCTTCCATAGCAACACGTGTGTTCTGACTCTAAAACAAAGGCATCTGTGTGTTCTAATCATGGCAATTAACAGACAACTATTTTTGGACAAATGAGGATTCACAACCTTATCATTTTGAATCTGAATATATGGAGGGCGATCTACTTCTTTCAGAAGCGAGCACGAAGGAAGAGTGAGAAGTCGGAGCAGACGCGAGCCGAGAGAGTGAGGTGAAAGGGACTTTGACGGTATATTATTGGAACTTGGAGCCATGCTATTTCGACATAAATGGAGTGCTTACCCAAATAAACCGGAAAAAAAGCAAGCTGGACCAAAACATCGAGTGAGTCACACTTTAATATCGATCATGTTACACACAGCACGTCATTTGTGTTATTACAACTACAGTACATATGCTGTCTGGCTAGCTGTGTACAGAAAAACATGCAATGTGGGCTAATACTTTACAGATACTGTAATATAATTGTTCATGTTTTTCAGTCAGTACAGATCGTCTTTTGCATTACAAACTCAAATGTGTCTCGCGGTGTCGTAGAAGCTAGCTTATTTCTTTCTGTCGCTAGCTTTTACGGATAATTGAATGACCTGCTCAATGGGCTTGTGGTTAGAGTGTCCGCCCTGAGACTGGAAGGTCGTGAGTTCAAACCCCGGGCCGAGTCATATCAAAGACTATAACAATGGGACCCATTGCCTCCCTGCTTGGCATCAAGGGTTTGAATTGGGGGTTAAATCACGAGCACGGCCACCGCTGCTGCTCACTGCTCCCCTCACCTCCCAGGGGGTGAACATGGGGATGTTATGCATATGGTAATTTCACCACATCCAGTGTGTGTGTGAATATCGTTGGGTCTTTAACTTTCTAACTTTTAATATCGTACACTTTGATGTGTTAGTACGCTAGAAAAATAGTTCCTTAGTGTTCGCTCTTACAATAACAATGTCGCTGCAGCTTGGTTACTATACAGGTTATGGAACGTAAATAAAGTATAGTTGACAGTTTTCGAATGCATTTTGCTCGCCACCAAGAACAAGACGATTTTTTCATGTTAGAATGCAAAAGAAAAAAAACTTTTTTCCTTCCTGTGTTGTGAACAGGAGCCAAAATTCCAAAAAGGTGCAGTTCCCTTTTAAGGTGAAGGAGCATGAACAGTCAAAAAAAATGGTGCCCCTATCCTTCCATCCATCTATCCATCCATCAATCAATCCATTTTTTACCACATACAGTACACTGCAAAAACTGAAATCGAAGTAAGATTAAAGGGGAACATTATCACCAGACCTATGTAAGCGTCAATATATACCTTGATGTTGCAGAAAAAAGACCATATAATTTTTTAACCGATTTCCGAACTCTAAATGGGTGAATTTTGGCGAATTAAACGCCTTTCTATTATTCGCTCTCGGAGCGATGATGTCACAACGTGACGTCACATCGGGAAGCAAGCCGCCATTTTCTCAAACACATTACAAACACCGAGTCAAATCAGCTCTGTTATTTTCCGTTTTTTCGACTGTTTTCCGTACCTTGGAGACATCATGCCTCGTCGGTGTGTTGTCGGAGGGTGTAACAACACGAACAGGGACGGATTCAAGTTGCACCAGTGGCCCAAAGATGCGAAAGTGGCAAGAAATTGGACGAAATTTGTTCAAAATACGAGGGTGTGGGGAAAGCCGACGAAAATGGTCAATCGTTTGTTCCGCACACTTTACAGACGAAAGCTATGCTACGACAGAGATGGCAAGAATGTGTGGATATCCTGCGAAGCAGATGCATTTCCAACGATAAAGTCAAAGAAATCTGCCGCCAGACCCCCATTGAATCTGCCGGAGTGTGTGAGAAATTCAGGGACACAGGACCTCGGTAGCACGGCAAGCAATGGCGGCAGTTTGTTCCCGCAGACGAGCGAGCTAAACCCCCTGGATGTCTTGGCTCACACCGCTTCTACCGTCCCTTATGCCACCGAAGATGATCAAGAGAAGCATATCGACCCTAGCTTCCCTGGCCTGCTGACATCAACTCCAAAACTGGACAGATCAGATTTCAGGAAAAGAGAGCGGATGAGGGTATGTCTACAGAATATATTAATTGATGAAAACTTTATTCATTACTCGCGGTTTTACGTAAATTATAATACATAAACTGTGTTTACCAATAATTTAGCTTAAAAACATTACAACATTTAAAAACAACACATACCAATCGTTGGTTAGAAGGCGATCGCCGAATCTGTCCTCGCTTTCTCCCGTGTCGCTGGCTGTCGTGTCGTTTTCATCGGTTTCGCTTGCATATGGTTCAAACCGATTTGGCTCAATAGCTTCAGTTTCTTCTTCAATTTCGCTTAAGCCGCTGAAATCCTAGTCTGAATCCGAGCTAATGTCGCTATGCCTTGCTGTTCTATCCGCCATGTTTGTTTGTATTGGCATCACTGTGTGACGTCACAGGAAAATGGACGGGTGTATATAACGATGGTTAAAATCAGGCACTTTGAAGCTTTTTTTAGGGATATTGCGTGATGGGTAAAATTTTGAAAAAAACTTCGAAAAATAAAATAAGCCACTGGGATCTGATTTTTAATGGTTTTAACCCTTCTGAAATTGTTATAATGTTCCCCTTTAAATGTCTCAAATAAGGGTGATATTTGCTTATTTTCTGTCTGATAAGTTAATTCTTCTCACTAAGCAGATTTTATGTTAGAGTGTTTTACTTGTTTTAAGGGTTTTGGTCCTCAATGATCTCAGTAAGATATTACAGCTTGTTGCTGAGATTTGATGACCTATATTGAGTAAAACATGCTTGGAACTAGAATATCAACTGTTGCAAAGCTGTCTCATCAACACTCACAAGTATAAAACTACTTTTTTAAAGTAATCATTTCTTATTTCAAGCATGAAATAAAAAATCATGACTTTGACACAATTGTGTCTCATGATTAAAACAGATGACAGCCAAATGGCCTTTGCAGATTTATTTTCAATGAAACAATAGAAAATACTAATCATGTAGTAGTGCAGTTGTTAATAGTGAGAATATACTTATTTTAAGGTATTTTTGGGTTCTTTGTGGTTAGATCATTTTACTTGTTTTGGAAAGTCTTGACAAGCCAAATTTTCTTATTCTATTGGCAGATAATTTTTCTTCGTTCAAATAAAATACCCCTAATTTTTGTATTTTGTTTCTTGTTTTTGAACACTGACTTTTTGCAGTGTATACACAGATACACATTCTTGTTATTTCTGACAGCCCTAAAACAAACATGTTATTTGTGTTTCAATATGGTTATTTTTGTATCATTTTTGCACTCCTTGAAAAGAGAGAAGTCTTGTGGGCGTATGAGGAAAAAAAAAAAAAAAAGTCAAGTTGTTAAGTCACGAGAGGTTATTCCTGCAAAAGCTCCATTTTAAAACATGATAAAAGCTCACGCTGATATGAAAAGATGTTCACTTAATGCATTCTTCAATTGTGATATTCCTATGGGGCAGAATTGAGAAACCCTCACTGGAGAGAAACAACATGACTTTATTTGGTGAGTTTTTTTTTTTCCAGCTGTCCCGCTCTCTCTCTCTGCTCCCCTGCTTCAGACAGAATACACAATGGCCAATGTGATATGCTCGTAGCGCCGCATGTGACGTATTTGAAAATGCACTTTATGTGACACATACCGGAAGAGCGCGTGAGAAGAAGAGAATCCGCCGCCAATATTCTCGCTGCTGCATTTTTAATTAATTTCTCCTTACACTTCACCCCCGCTTGCATCTCCCCAGCTCTTTAACAAGAGCAGCGCTGGGAGAGACACTCCACGTCGCTTGAAAACCTTCTGAGATGACACAGCTTCCCTTCCCGCTGGAGCCACCGTATATAAGTTGCCGTGTGTGATCATCACATCTCTTCCTCAGTCCAAATCATAAAGACACGAGCATGTTTGGGCGGTTCAGCTGTGATGAAACTGCTTTTTTTTGTGTGTGTGTGTGTGTGTGTTTTTACCTCACAAAGCCACGGAATTCCATTAGCCGCCTGACGAGACTAAATGGAGGCCTTATCTCGGTGCAGACAATCAAAGCTTCGCATGAAACAGTAATGTGAGTGTTTTATTACCGAGTACAGCAGACTGTGCTTCAGCACAGAAAAAGTTCTCACACAAGTCCACTCAGATTTATTGGAAAGGTTATTTACATACTTGCTAACCCTCCCGAATTTTCCGGGAGACTCCCGAATTTCAACCATTCTCCCGATTTCCAGCCGGACTTAAGGCACGCCCCCTCCAGGTCCGTGCGGACCTGAGTGAGGACAGCCTGTCGTCACGTCCGCTTGGCCAACCAAAAAGTAACCACGGAACACTATACCGTATAGTGTTTTGTGGTTACTTTTTGGTTGGCCAACGGTTTACGTTGTATTGCATACCCTGACGGCAAGTGTGGAAGTCGGTTCTGAAGTATGAAGTAAAGAGACGTAAGTTCGTCACCTCGTCTGGTTATTGACTCCAACCCAGAATATTACACTGCCCATACCTATTCTCCTTCAAAGGCTGTGCTACTGGCTGCAAAGCATTGCACTTTCAAATACAACAATGAGTAGAGAGGAGGGTTATGTGTGTATATGTGTGAATAAATGAACACTGAAATTCAAGTATTTATTTAATTTATATTTATATATGTATATATATAATAAAATAAATATATATATATATATATATATATATATATATATAGCTAGAATTCACTGAAAGTCAAGTATTTATTTTATTTATACTGTATATATATATATATATATATATATATATATATATATATATATATATATATATATATATATATATATATATATACATATACAGTGTATACAGTGTATATATATCTGTTACAAGCATAATTGCGATGTGGCCTTTAATGAAAAGGGTTTGACTTGCCTGTTGTATGGAGTTTCCTGCTCACCTTCAGACTATGTTTAAGCTCACTGTACTAACTAATAATCAATTATTATTATACAGTTTTTATTTTGTCTTCGACACAAGTGAAATTAGCTTCAGAAAAGAAAGATGTTTTTTCTTTGTTTTTCTTAAGCTGTTGCATATTTTGACACCACCCACAGGAGTCCTGCCTGATGCATGGAAGACGTCTATGATTTGTTATAAAACACCACAAATGAAACCCATTAAAACTAATTTTATAATTTGTTGTATTTGAGTGACAGTTGTACTCGGGCCTCATGCCATGAGAGTTGCTTGGATTTCCTACTAAAAATAGACGTGCGTTAAAATCCAGAAAAGTCTGTGTGATACGTAAAACTTTAGAAGAGTGTATAAGAAAAACTTGAATTTCAGTGAATTCTAGCTATAATTACTCCTACCCCTTAACCCCGCCCCTTGGCCCTGCCCACCCCGACCCCGCCCACCTCAACCCTCCTCCCCCAAATCTCCCGAATTTGGAGGTCTCAAGGTTGGTAAGTATGGTTATTTAACTATTTCAAACTAATCCAAAACTCTGTCAAAACTACTCTTTTGATGATGAACAAGGTCAAAATGTGTATTTTTTTCTTTAATTTATGTTTTCAGCGGTATTTCTCGCCATTGGAACAGACTTTTGGTTATTATTTAGAGATGGGATTTATGGCTCTGTGAAAGGAGCCGGATTGTTATGATCCTTTGCCCGGATCAGGTTATGTTCTGTTAGTTTTGACTACCTCAGTTCTGTTTTTTGCACCCTTGGGTTTGTGTTTCAGTTGCCAGGACTGCAGATTAGTTTCAACTAATTCAAACTAATCCAAAACTCTGTCAAAACTACTGTTGTGATGAAGAACAAGGTCAAAATATGCCATGACTGCAGATTAGTTTCACCTGCCTCTTATTAGTTTTCGGGACGCTCACCTGCTCCCGGGCACTAATCAGAGAGCTATTTATTCCCGTTTCTCTCCACTATCAGTCTGGCTTCCTTGTTTGCATCGCGCAGCGGTTTACAACGGCTATAGTTTTGATTCCTGTTTGTATGCGAGCTTCCACGCTAGGGTCTTTCTTAGCTTTGCCACCCGTGCTTTCGGCAAACTTTTGTTTTTCCTGTCCTTCCTGCATGATTTATGCAAATAAATCTTTTTCTACCTGCACGCTTCATCCGGAGTTTTCCGTCTGCATCTTGGGAGAACGACCTCCGCATAACCATGCGACCAAGTCGTTACACGGATCTTCCTTTCAAATAACTTTTCAAAAGACTGACTTGTTGTTGTACAAACCCCAAAACCAGTGAAGTTGGCACGTTGTGTAAATCGTAAATAAAAACAAAATACAATGATTTGCAAATCCTTTTCAACCTATATTCAATTGAATAGACTGCAAAGAAAATATACTTAACATTCGAACTGGAAAACGTTGTTATTTTTTGCAAATATTAGCTCATTTGGAATTTGATGCCTGCAACATATTTCAAAAAAGCTGGCACAAGTGGCAAAAAATATAATCAAAAGGTTCAGAGAATCTAGAGCAATTACTCCACGTAAGCGATGATATTACAGACCTTCGATCCCTCAGGCGGTAGTGCATCAAAAAGCGACATCAGTGTGTAAAGGATATCACCACACGGGCTCAGGACCACTTCAGAAAACTACTGTCAGTAACTGCAGTTCGTCGCTACATCTGTAAGTGCAAGTTGAAACTCTACTATGCAAAGCGAAAGCCATTTATCAACAGCACCCAGAAACGCCGCCGGCTCTGCTGGGCCCGAGCTCATTTAAGATGGACTGATGCAAAGTGGAAAAGTGTTCTGTGGTCTGACAAGTCCACATTTCAAATTGTTTTTGGAAACTGTGGACGTCGTGTCCTTCGGACTAAAGAGGAAAAGAACCATCCGGATTGTTATAGGCGCAAAGTTCAAAAGCCAGCATCTGTAATGGTATGGCATGGATAATTTACACATTATTGCTGAAAGGTAAATACAGGTTTTGGAGCATCATATGTTGCCATCCAAGCAACGTTATCTTGGACGCCCCTTCTTATTTCAGCAAGACAATGCCAAGCCACCTGTTACAACAGCGGGGCTTCATAGTAAAAATGTGCGGGTACTAGACTGTCCTGCCTGTAGTCCAGACCTGTCTCCCATTGAAAATGTGTGGCGCATTATGAAGCCTAAAATACCACAACGGAGACCCCCGGACTGTTGAACAACTTAAGCTGTACATCAAGCAAGAATGGGAAAGAATTCCACCTGAAAAGCTTCAAAAATTGGTCTCCTCGGTTCCCAAATGTTTACTGAGTGTTGTTGAAAGGAAAGGCCATGTAACACAGTGGTAAAAATGCCCCTGTGCCAACTTTTTTGCAATGTGTTGCTGCAATTAAATTTTAAGTTAATGATTTTTTGCAAAAAAATAAATAAGTTTCTCAGTCCGAACAGTAAATATATTTTCTTTGCAGTTTATTCAATTGAATATAAGTTGAAAAGGATTTGCAAATTATTGTATTCTGTTTTTATTTACGAATTACACACCGTGCCAACTTCACTGGTTTTGGGTTTGGTAATAGCCTTTTGTGGCACTTGGGATGGCGTGGCTCGGATGGTACTTGAGGGTTCCAGGTTTGATCCCAGCTTCCACCATCCTAACCACGGCCGTTGTGTCCTGGGCAAGAGACTTCACCCACCTTGCTCCCAGAGGCAACCACACTGGTGTACCAAAGTGCAGAACTCCCTTGAAAAAGAGGTTCTTAATCTCAATGGGACCTTTCCTGGGTAAATAAAGGTTTAAACAAATAAATAAAAAAATCTTAAAGTTTGATCAAAATTTGCCCATAACTTTTTGAGCTATGTTGCTAATTGACTGACAAACCACCTGTAACCATCTGGCTGAGGTAATCAATGCAGTAAATTGTGTACGGTGTAATTTAACGTCATTGTGGTACATCCAAATAATGTATAAGTTCAAAATGTAGTAAGTATACTTGATATGAAGTTGAAGTGGCGTATCATGAGGTTGGTGTGTTTGTTTTTTTCCCTGGTTTTATTTTTACGCCACGTCTAGATCTCGTGAACTTGGCAAGACTTACTCGTGAAATGTCTCACATCACAACTTCAGGATGTCCATGTATGGCAGCCTGCCGTGTGTTAGTATCGTTTGGCGGAAATAAGTGTTGTTTTTTCGGAGGCAAGAATTGTGTATAGTAACACAACTTGGGAAGACCTTTGTTTTTTGGGTCAAAACCCCTCTGCTCTCGCCACTTCAGACAGCGGTTTCATGAACAAAGCACAGTCTGATGCCGGATCCTCCAATATTCATCCAATTGTATCCAATATATAATTATTCTTTATTGTGTGCTAACCATCAACTTGCAACTGACTAAAAGGTGCCTGCCTCAATGCAGCTCTGAGCAGCGGTGGGGCATGGGGGGCCTGGAGCCGACCCTCCATCCTTGACTAATTGCAATTTATGTTTTTTTTTTCTTAAAGAGACTTTCGGAATAATCGTATCTAAGTGCCATGAGTTCCTGGCGAGAAGACAGAAGCTGTCTTTGAACCTTGCAAGAAGAAGGCTTGCAAAACTCCACTGTGCAGGATGGGAAGCAACATGAAGGCGTTCTGTTTCTTTCATGTATTGTAATCCAAAGACATTTTTTGTTTTGACCCGAGAACTACAAAGCGGAGAGAAAGCAGGATTTGCCCAAGTTCCAGGCACCTCTTCTTTGAACTTTTTTATGACCTTTTCTTTGAACCGACCTTTTCTTTTGAACTGTTTTGTAATCAAAGCTGATGGCTGTTTACGACCCTCGTCCCTTTAGAAACAGCTGTTGCCATGAAATTAGGGAAAGTCCAAATTTGGCAGAGCGTAATGACACTGTACAAGTACACTGTTTCTCCTCACTGATCCAAATGTAATTATGTCTCTGTTTAATTATTTGCTTCTTGTCTTGTTTAATAGATGTCATCAGTGTTTGAACCTGACAGAGACCTTATCCATATAATTTAAAATGATATTTACCCAGTGGGGCGCTATGGTCTAATACAGAGGTCTGACTTCATAAGCATATAAAACACCCAACCAATGTTAAATTAAAGTCAGAATATTTTAGCATTACTTTGCATTTACTGTATTATAAAAACAAATATTAAACTGAGGAAACGGTAATTAGGAGGCAAATGTCAGCACATGAATTTCATTGGTAGTAGTAAGTTATCACAAAACTTTGTGTTGCCATGAGTTCCCGGCGAGAAGACAAAAGCTGTCTTTGAACCTTGCAAGAAGAAGGCTTGTAAAACTCCACTGTGTAGGATGGGAAGCAACATGAAGGTTTTTTGTTTCTTTCATGTATTGTAATCCAAAGACATTTTTTGTTTTGACTAAAGAACTACAAAGTGGAGAGAAAGCAGGATCTGCCCAAGTTCCAGGCACCTCTTCTTTGAACTTTTTTACGACCTTTTCTTTGAACCGACCTTTTCTTTTGAACTGTTTTGTAATCAAAGGCGATGGCTGTTTACGACCCTCGTCCCTTTAGAAACAGCTGTTGCCATGAAATTAGGGAAAGTCCAAATTTGGCAGAGCGTAATGACACTGTACAAGTACACTGTTTCTCCTCACTGATCCAAATGTAATAATGTCTCTGTTTAATTATTTGCTTCTTGTCTTGTTTAATAGATGTCATCAGTGTTTGAACCTGACAGAGACCTTATCCATATCATTTAAAATGATATTTACCCAGTGGGGCGCTATGGTCTAATACAGAGGTCTGACTTCATAAGCATATAAAACACCCAACCAATGTTAAATTAAAGTCAGAATATTTTAGCATTATTTTGCATTTACTGTATTATAAAAACAAATATTCAACTGAGGAAACGGTAATTAGGAGGCAAATGTCAGCACATGAATGTCATTGGTAGTAGTAAGTTATCACAAAATGTTGTGTTGCCATGAGTTCCCGGCGAGAAGACAAAAGCTGTCTTTGAACCTTGCAAGAAGAAGGCTTGTAAAACTCCACTGTGTAGGATGGGAAGCAACATGAAGGTGTTCTGTTTCTTTCATGTATTGTAATCCAAAGACATTTTTTGTTTTGACCCGAGAACTACAAAGTGGAGAGAAAGCAGGATCTGCCCAAGTTCCAGGCACCTCTTCTTTGAACTTTTTTACGACCTTTTCTTTGAACCGACCTTTTCTTTTGAACTGTTTTGTAATCAAAGGCGATGGCTGTTTACGACCCTCGTCCCTTTAGAAACAGCTGTTGCCATGAAATTAGGGAAAGTCCAAATTTGGCAGAGCGTAATGACACTGTACAAGTACACTGTTTCTCCTCACTGATCCAAATGTAATTATGTCTCTGTTTAATTATTTGCTTCTTGTCTTGTTTAATAGATGTCATCAGTGTTTGAACCTGACAGAGACCTTATCCATATAATTTAAAATGATATTTACCCAGTGGGGAGCTATGGTCTAATACAGAGGTCTGACTTCATAAGCATATAAAACACCCAACCAATGTTAAATTAAAGTCAGAATATTTTAGCATTATTTTGCATTTACTGTATTATAAAAACAAATATTCAACTGAGGAAACGGTAATTAGGAGGCAAATGTCAGCACATGAATGTCATTGGTAGTAGTAAGTTATCACAAAACGTTGTGTTGCCATGAGTTCCCGGCGAGAAGACAAAAGCTGTCTTTTAACCTAGCCAGAAGAAGGCTTGTAAAACTCCACTGTGCAGGATGGGAAGCAACATGAAGGTGTTCTGTTTCTTTCATGTATTGTAATCCAAAGACATTTTTTGTTTTGACCCGAGAACTACAAAGTGGAGAGAAAGCAGGATCCGCCCAAGTTCCAGGCACCTCTTCTTTAAACTGTTTTACGACTTTTTCTTTGAACCGACCTTTTCTTTTGAACTGTTTTGTAATCAAAGGCGATGGCTGTTTACGACCCTCATCCCTTTAGAAACAGCTGTTGCCATGAAATTAGGGAAAGTCCAAATTTGGCAGAGAGTAATGACACTGTACAAGTACACTGTTTCTCCTCACTGATCCAAATGTAATTATGTCTCTGTTTAATTATTTGCTTCTTGTCTTGTTTAATAGATGTCATCAGTGTTTGAACCTGACAGAGACCTTATCCATATCATTTAAAATGATATTTACCCAGTGGGGCGCTATGGTCTAATACAGAGGTCTGACTTCATAAGCATATAAAACACCCAACCAATGTTAAATTAAAGTCAGAATATTTTAGCATTATTTTGCATTTACTGTATTATAAAAACAAATATTCAACTGAGGAAACGGTAATTAGGAGGCAAATGTCAGCACATGAATGTCATTGGTAGTTGTTTTAAAATGTGTTATCAAAGGAGCCCTCAAAGAGAAGCCATCAATACTGTTTCCAATAATTTTGTATTCAAAACTGTAAAAAAAATTACAAGGGGAATATAAACCAGTAGCAGAAATCATCTGTATTTATTGTGTACTTCCACTCTTTTCAAGTTATGGGTTAATCAATAAAATGCGATTATAGTGGGTTTCATATCCTGCTTGCTCCTTGTAGCCTCCAGAAAGTGGTAAGAGAAAAATTGTATCACAAGTTCATTGGAAAACTCAGCATAAACTGCAAAGTTGCACACCTTTTGAAGATGACATGCCGCCAGCTGAGCTCAAAACATAAAATAAATACAAATATGCCAGGTTTCTTTTCTCAAAGTTGGCGTGGGGCAACACTAAGTGAATGATGATTTCACAGCAACATGCTGCTCAGTTTGTGCTGAGCTTCAAACTGGCCAACTCCAACCCTAACCGAATAAAAAAGAAAATGAGTTCTAAGCAGTAAAAGTAAAAGAAAATGTGCCTTTTGAAATGAGAACTGCTTTAAAGTTGAAACCATACTTGGCACTCAGCATCAAGGATTGGAATTGGGGGTTAAATCACCAAAAATTAGAGATGTCCGATAATATCGGCTTATCGGCTGATAAATGCTTTAAAATGTAATATCTGAAATTATCGGTATCGGTTTCAAAAAGTAAAATTAATGACTTTTTAAAACGCCGCTGTACGGAGCGGTACATATTCTGAAAAAGAAATACAAAACCCAAAACCAATGAAGTTGGCACTTTGTGTAATTCATAAATAAAAATAAAATACAATTATTTGCAAATCCTTTTTAACTTATAGACTGCAAAGACAAGATATTTAATGTTCGAACTGAGAAACTTATTTTTTTTGCAAATAATCATTAAATTAGAATTTATTGGCAGCAAAACATTGCAAAAAAGTTGGCAGAGGAACATTTTTACTACTGTGTTACATGGCCTTTCCTTTTAACAACACCCAGTAAACGTTTGGGAAGTGAGGAGACCCATTTTTGAAGCTTTTCAGGTGGAATTATTTCCCATTCTCGCTTGATGTACAGCTTAAGTTGTTCAACAGTCCGGAGTCTCTGTTGTGGTATTTTAGGCTTCATAATGCACCACACATTTTCAATGGGAGACAGGTCTGGACTACGGGCAGGCCAGTCTAGTACCCGCACTTTTTTACTATGAAGCTATGCTGTTGTAAGACGTGGCTTGGCATTGTCTTGCTGAAATAAGCAGGGGCGTCCAAGATAACATTGCTTGGATGGCAACATATGTTGCTCCAAAACCTGCATGGACCTTTCAGCACTAATGGTGCCTTCACAGATGTGTAAGTTACCCATTCCTTGGGCACTAATACACCCCCATACTATCACAGATGCTGGCTTTCCAACTTTGCGCCTGTAACACATCCGAATGGTTCTTTTCCTCTTTGGTCCGGAGGACACGACGTCCACAGTTTCCAAAAAACAATTTCAAACATGGACTCGTCAGACCACAGAACACTTTTTCCACTTTGCATCAGTCCATCTTAGATGAGCTCGGGCCCAGCTTTTTTTAAACATGTTGCAGGCATCAAATTCCAAATGAGCTATCATTTGCAATATATAACAAAGTCTTCCAGTTCTAACGTATCTTGTCTTTGCAATCTATTCAATTGAATGTAAGTTGAAAGGAATTCCAAATCATTGTATTCTATTTTTATTTACGATTTACACAATATGCCAACTTCACTGGTTTTGGAGTTTATAGATTTTGGGGGTGATCTAGACCAGTGTTTTTCAACCACTGTGCCGTGGCACACTAATGTGCCGTGAGATACAGTCTGGTGTGCCGTGGGAGATTATCTAATTTCACCTATTTGGGTTAAAAATATTTTTTTGCAAACCAGTAATTATAGTCTGCAAATGATGTGTTGTTGTTGAGTGTCGGTGCTGTCTAGAGCTCGGCAGAGTAACCGTGTAATACTCTTACATATCAGTAGGTGGCAGCAGGTAGCCAATTGCTTTGTAGATGTCGGAAACAGCGGGAGGCAGTGTGCAGGTAAAAAAGGTGTCTAATGCTTAAACCAAAAATAAACAAAAGGTGAGTGCACCTAAGAAAAGGCATTGAAGCTTAGGGAAGGCTATGCAGAACGAAACTAAGACTGAACTGGCTACAAAGTAAACAAAAACAGAATGCTGGACGCCAGCAAAGACTTACTGTGGAGCAAAGACAATGTACATCCGAACTTGACATGACAATCAACAATGTCCCCACAAAGAAGGATTAAAAACAACAGAAATTATCTTGATTGCTAAAACAAAGTAGATGTAGGAAATATCGCCCAAAGAAAGACATGAAACTGCTATAGGAAAATACCAAAAAAAGAGAAAACACCACCAAAATAGGAGCGCAAGACAAGAACTAAAACCATACTTGCCAACCTTGAGACCTCCGATTTCGGGAGGTGGGGTGTGGGGGCGTGTTCGGGGGTGGGGCAGGGCGTGGTTGGGGGCGTGGTTAAGAGGGGAGGAGTATATTGACAGCTAGAATTCACCAAGTCAAGTATTTCATACGTATATATATATATATATATATATATATATATATATATATATATATATATATATATATATATATATATATATATATATATATATATATATATTTACATATATATATATATATATATATATCTACATCCTGAAAATATGCAAATAAAACTGTGTTTAGATAATTGATACTTCAAACTTGCATAAATAAATATTAAGGAATATAACATAACTTGGCTTCTGAGAGCTGCAAAATGTAATGAAAAAAATGCTAAAGTTTTTGATAAATAAGCAATTATTTTAATAATTAAATATGGTCATTTTAAATGAATTATTATGATAATTTAAAATTAATTATTTCAAATATGTTTATTTTAATGTATAATTCTAATGCCTGGATGTAATAAGGAGTCAGAAAAAATACAAATAAAAATACATATAATTTTGATGTTTTTAGCAAAATATAGAAAAAAAGTATTTCGTTTTTTTTTTTTTTAAATTAATAAATACATTTATTTTTAGGTAAGATAAACATAATAATACAATGTATCTCTTGTCTGAATGATTTAGTTCTTATCACCCTGTTGTCCTCCCGTCGTGGAAAAAGGATGTCCTCATTCAGTTCCGTATGGAGCTGGAGGGGGCGTGGCCTCCAGCTCCAGCTGAAAATCGGGAGATTTTCGGGAGAATATTTGTCCCGGGAGGTTTTCGGGAGAGGCGCTGAATTTCGGGAGTCTCCCGGAAAATTCGGGAGGGTTGGCAAGTATGACTAAAACACTACACAGGAAAACAGCAAAACAAGTCAAAATAAGTCAGGGTGTGATGTGACAGGTGGTGACAGTACACCTACTTTGAGACAAGAGTTATATTGATGCATGGTTGGTTATGCTTTAAAGTCATATCCAACAATTGCGCCAACAACTTTTTACTGTCAACTGTTTTTTGAGTGATTTCTGCTGGTGGTGTGCCTCCGGATTTTTTCAACGCTAAAAATGTGCTTTGGCTCAAAAAAGGTTGAAAAACACTGATCTAGACCACTATCTGAATTTGTATTATTAGAAGACAGAGCCTGGTGGAGGTCTGTGGTCTCCAAGTGCTTTTCTAGTTTCTAGTTGCATTTTTTCCTGTGATCCAAAGCACGTTATTTGGTGCACTCTCTCTTCAGTTTGTGCTAAACAGCCCGTGTAGCCAGATGTGCTTTGCATTCTGGGATGCAGCAGAGCATGTATTTACTTCTCTTTGCTTCCGCCCCAGAACATTTAACTTTAAAAAAAAAAAAAAAAAGCACATTTAGGGAACTTTCTCACGCAGTATTGTTGTGTTTGCTTGAATTTTAATTCCCTTTTTAGTTGAAAAGAAACTAAGGTGAACCTGATGATGATCGCAAACTTTCTTACAAAGTGATGATTGAATTGCGTGCGCGAAATAATTAATGCTCGTAAGATCGTAGAAACTGAGTAGAAAATGTAGCAAATGGCCAACTGTGCATTATGTAAGAGTTTTTGTGTGTGTGTTCCAGAGACAATATCATGTCATGTGTGAGAGAGAGAGTGTGTATCTGGTCTTCACACTGCAGTAGATCCTCAAGTGCAGAAAGAATCTCATTTCCTCTCCTCTTCGCCAAAAGGCTCGGGGTGAATTGATGCGCAGAACTAGCGGCCCTTGTAAAATTGACCATGAAAGTCACTCAATTCACATCAAAGTCAATACAGCCCCACTTGCCTGTTCAATAGCTTCAGTGCATTAAAGGTTGCCAGACACCATCGAGGGGCCTCCCCTCTTTCTCCGACCTCCGCCTAGCGATCACTGATGCTGCACAGAAAGGCAGCAAATAGATGGGTGCCATTTCTAAATCGTAAATAAGTGATCTATACATTTGGTTTCAAGCATTTCAACTCCTAATAGAAAATGTTATTAGCCAGGTGGACCTTTCCAAATAGTGAACACTAGTGGCACTGACCCTGTTTCCATATGAGTTGGGAAATGGTGTTAGATGTAAATATAAACGGAATACAATGATTTGCAAATCATTTTCAACCCATATTCAATTTAATGCACTACAAAGACAAGATATTTGATGTTCAAACTCATAAACTTTATTTTTTTTTGCAAATAATAATTAACTTAGAATTATGGCTGCAACACGTGCCAAAGTAGTTGGGAAAGGGCATGTTCACCACTGTGTTACATGGCCTTTTCTTTTAACAACACTCAATAAACGATTGGGAACTGAGGAAACTAATTGTTGAAGCTTTGAAAGTGGAATTCTTTCCCATTCTTGTTTTATGTAGAGCTTCAGTCGTCACACATTTTCGATGGGAGACAGGTCTGGACTGCAGACGGACCAGGAAAGTACCCGCACTCTTTTACTATGAAGCCACGTTGATGTAACACGTGGCTTGGCATTGTCTTGCTGAAATAAGCAGGGGCGTCCATGAAAAAGACGGCGCTTAGATGGCAGCATATGTTGTTCCAAAACCTGTATGTGCCTTTCAGCATAAATGGTGCCTTCACAGATGTGTAAGTTACCCATGCCTTGGGCACTAATGTACCCCCATACCATCACAGATGCTGGCTTTTGAACTTTGCGTCGATAACAGTCTGGATGGTTCGTTTCCCCTTTGGTCCGGATGACACAATGTCGAATATTTCCAAAATTTGAAATGTGGACTCGTCAGACCACAGAACACTTTTCCACTTTGCATGAGTCCATTTTAGATGATCTCGGGCCCAGAGAAGCCGGCGGCGTTTCTGGATGTTGTTGATAAATGGCTTTCGCTTTGCATAGTAGAGCTTTAACTTGCACTTACAGATGTAGCGACCAACTGTATTTAGTGACAGTGGTTTTCTGAAGTGTTCCTGAGCCCATGTGGTGATATCCTTTATAGATTGATGTCGGGTTTTGATACAGTGCCGTCTGAGGGATCGAAGGTCACGGTCATTCAATGTTGGTTTACGGACATGCCGCTTACGTGGAGTGATTTCTCCAGATCCTTTTGATGATATTATGGACCGTAGATGTTGAAATCCCTACATTTCTTGCAATTGCACTTTGTTCTTAAACTGTTTGACTATTTGCTCACGCAGTTGTGGACAAAGGGGTGTACCTCGCCCCATCCTTTCTTGTGAAAGACTGAGCATTTTTTGGGAAGCTGTTTTTATACCCAATCATGGCACCCACTTGTTCCCAATTAGCCTGCACACCTGTGGGATGTTCCAAATAAGTGTTTGATGAGCATTCCTCAACTTTATCAGTATTTATTGCCACCTTTCCCAACTTCTTTGTCACGTGTTGCTGGCATCAAATTCTAAAGTTCATGATTATTTGCAAAAAAAAAAAAAATGTTTATGAGTTTGAACATCAAATATGTTGTCTTTGTAGCATATTCAACTGAATATGGGTTGAAAATGATTTGCAAATCATTGTATTCCGTTTATATTTACATCTAACACAATTTCCCAACTCATATGGAAACAGGGTTTGTATAAGATAAAAGTCAAAAATGTAAATTATGTAATGTGTAGAAATGAATTAAAATGTAGGTAACATTTAAAAACAATCCAGCATTTTATTGTCAACAGGATTTATTTTCAAGAACATAATTAGAGTTGTACCTCAACTTACGAGGTTAACTGGTTCTGTAGCTGAGCTGTTAACTCAAAACACTTGTATCTCGAACGAACGTCTTCCATCGAAATCCATCCATCCATCCATTTTCTACCTTTTGTCCCGTCCGGGGTCGCGGGGGTGCTGGAGCCTATCTCAGCTGCTTCGGGCGGAAGGCGGCGTACACCCTGGACAAGTCGCCACCTCATCACAGGGCCAACACAGACAGACAACATTCACACTCACATTCACACACTAGGGCCAATTTAGTGTTGCCAATCAACCTATCCCCATGTGCATGTTTTTGGAGGTGGGAGGAAGCCGGAGTACCCGGAGGGAACCCACACCATACTTGCCAACCCTCACGATTTTTCCGAGAGACTCACGAATTTCAGTGCCTCTCCCGAAAATCTCCCGGGACAACCATTCTCCCGAATTTCTCCCGATTTCCAGCCGGACTTAAAGCATTTCCCCTCCAGGTCCGTGCGGACCTGAGTGAGGACAGCCTGTCGTCACGTCCGCTTGGCCAACCAAAAAGTAACCACAGAACACTATGTTCTATGGTTACTTTTTGGTTGGCAAACGGTTTAAGTTGTATTGCGCACCCTGAGGGCAAGTGTGGGAGTCGGTTCTCAAGTATGAAGTAAAGAGACGTAACTTTGTCACCTCGCCTGCTAATTGACTCCAACCCAGAATATTACACTGCCCATACCAGGCTGTGCTACTGGCTGCAAAGCATTGCACTTTCAAATACAACAATGAATAGAGATGAGTGTTATGTGTGTATATGTGTAAATAAATGAACACTGAAATTCAAGTATTTATTTTATTTATATGTATATACATATAATAAAATACATATATACATATAATACATATATATATATATATATATATATATATATATATATATATATATATATATATATATATATATATATATATATATAGCTAGAATTCACTGAAAGTCAAGTATTTCTTATATATATATATATATATATATATATATATATATATATATAAACCTCCTGATGATTGAGGGTACCCCCCCTCATGAAACAGGCCTGTAGAGATGAAATAATCTTGTGATTTTTTTTCCCACACATACATATATATATATATATATATATATATATATATATATATATATATATATATATATATATATATAATAAAATAAATACTTGATTTTCAGTGAATTCTAGCTATATATATATATGGAAGGGGGAGGGGAGGAGTATGTTTATAGCTAGAATTCACTGAAATTCAAGTATTTCTTATATATATATATCCATCCATCCATCCATCCATCCATCCATCTTCTTCCGCTTATCCGAGGTCGGGTCGCGGGGGCAGCAGCCTAAGCAGGGAAGCCCAGACTTCCCTCTCCCCAGCCACTTCGTCCAACTCTTCCTGTGGGACCCCGAGGCGTTCCCAGACCAGCCGGGAGACATAGTCTTCCCAACGTGTCCTGGGTCTTCCCCGTGGCCTCCTACCGGTCGGACGTGCCCTAAACACCTCCCTAGGGAGGCGTTCGGGTGGCATCCTGACCAGATGCCCGAACCACCTCATCTGGCTCCTCTCGATGTGGAGAAGCAGCGGCTTTACTTTGAGCTCCACCCGGATGGCAGAGCTTCTCACCCTATCTCTAAGGGAGAGCCCCACCACCCGGCGGAGGAAACTCATTTCGGTCGCTTGTACCCGTGATCTTGTCCTTTCGGTCATAACCCAAAGCTCATGACCATAGGTGAGGATGGGAACGTAGATCGACCGGTAAATCGAGAGCTTTGCCTTCCGGCTCAGCTCCTTCTTCACCACAACGGATCGATACAGCGTCCGCATTACTGAAGACGCCGCACCGATCCGCCTGTCGATCTCACGATCCACTGTTCCCTCACTCGTGAACAAGACTCTGAGGTACTTGAACTCCTCCACTTGGGGCAAGATCTCCTCCCCAACCCGGAGATGGCACTCCACCCTTTTCCGAGCGAGAACCATGGACTCGGACTTGGAGGTGCTGATTCTCATCCCAGTCGCTTCACACTCGGCTGCGAACCGATCCAGTGAGAGCTGAAGATCCTGGCCAGATGAAGCAAACAGGACCACATCATCTGCAAAAAGCAGAGACCTAATCCTGCAGCCACCAAACCAGATCCCCTCAACGCCTTGACTGCGCCTAGAAATTCTGTCCATAAAAGTTATGAACAGAATCGGTGACAAAGGGCAGCCTTGGCGGAGTCCAACCCTCACTGGAAACGTGTCCGACTTACTGCCGGCGATGCGGACCAAGCTCTGGCACTGAGCATACAGGGAGCGGACTGCCACAATCAGACAGTCCGATACCCCATACTCTCTGAGCACTCCCCACAGGACTTCCCGAGGGACACGGTCGAATGCCTTCTCCAAGTCCACAAAACACATGTAGACTGGTTGGGCAAACTCCCATGCACCCTCAAGGACCCTGCCGAGAGTATAGAGCTGGTCCACAGTTCCACGACCAGGACGAAAACCACACTGTTCCTCCTGAATCCGAGGTTCGACTATCCGGCGTAGCCTCCTCTCCAGTACACCTGAATAGACCTTACCGGGAAGGCTGAGGAGTGTGATCCCACGATAGTTAGAGCACACCCTCCGGTTCCCCTTCTTAAAGAGAGGAACCACCACCCCGGTCTGCCAATCCAGAGGTACCGCCCCCGATGTCCACGCGATGCTGCAGAGTCTTGTCAACCAAAACAGCCCCACAGCATCCAGAGCCTTAAGGAACTCCGGGCGGATCTCATCTACCCCTGGGGCCTTGCCACCGAGGAGCTTTTTAACTACCTCAGCAACCTCAGCCCCAGAAATAGGAGAGCCCACCACAGACTCCCCAGGCACTGCTTCCTCATAAGAAGACATGTTGGTGGGATTGAGGAGGTCTTCGAAGTATTCCCTCCACCGATCCACAACATCCGCAGTCGAGGTCAGCAGAACACCATCCTCGTCATACACGGTGTTGACAGTGCACTGCTTCCCCTTCCTGAGGCGGCGGATGGTGGTCCAGAATTGCTTCGAAGCCGTCCGGAAGTCGTTTTCCATGGCTTCCCCGAACTCCTCCCATGTCCGAGTTTTTGCCTCTGCGACCGCTGAAGCCGCACACCGCTTGGCCTGTCGGTACCTGTCCGCTGCCTCAGGAGTCCTATGAGCCAAAAGAACCCGATAGGACTCCTTCTTCAGCTTGACGGCATCCCTCACCGCCGGTGTCCACCAACGGGTTCTAGGATTACCGCCACGACAAGCACCAACTACCTTGCGGCCACAGCTCCAATCAGCCGCCTCGACAATAGAGGCGCGGAACATGGTCCATTCGGACTCAATGTCCAGCACCTCCCTCGTGACATGTTCAAAGTTCTTCCGGAGGTGGGAATTGAAACTCTCTCTGACAGGAGACTCTGCCAGACGTTCCCAGCAAACCCTCACAATGCGTTTGGGCCTGCCAGGTCTGTCCGGCATCCTCCCCCACCATCGCAGCCAACTCACCACCAAGTGGTGATCGGTAGAAAGCTCCGCCCCTCTCTTCACCCGAGTGTCCAAAACATGAGGCCGCAAATCCGATGACACAACTACAAAGTCGATCATGGAACTGCAGCCCAGGGTGTCCTGGTGCCAAGTGCACATATGGACACCCTTATGTTTGAACATGGTGTTCGTTATGGACAATCTGTGACGGGCACAAAAGTCCAATAACAAAACACCGCTCGGGGTCAGATCCGGGCAGCCATTCTTCCCAATCACGCCTCTCCAGGTTTCACTGTCGTTGCCAACATGAGCATTGAAGTCCCCCAGTAGCACGAGGGAATCACCCGGGGAGCACTCTCAAGTACTCCCTCGAGTGAATCCAAAAAGGGTGGGAACTCTGAGCTGCGGTTTGGCGCGTAAGCGCAAACCACAGTCAGGACCCGTTCCCCCACCCGAAGGCGGAGGGAAGCTACCCTCTCGTCCACCGGGTTGAACTCCAACGTACAGGCTCTGAGCCGGGGGGAAACAAGAATTGCCACCCCAGCCCGTCGCCTCTCACTGCCGGCAACGCCAGAGTGGAAGAGAGTCCAGCCCCTCTCGAGAGAACTGGTTCCAGAGCCCTTGCTGTGCGTCGAAGTGAGTCCGACTATATCTAGCCGGAACTTCTCCACTTCGCGCACTAGCTCAGGCTCCTTCCCCCCCAGCGAGGTGACGTTCCACGTCCCAAGAGCTAGCTTCTGTAGCCGAGGATCGGACCGCCAAGTGCCCTGCCTTCGGCTGCCGCCCAGCTCACATCGCACCCGACCTCTATGACCCCTGCTATGGGTGGTGAGCCCATTGGAGGGGGGACCCACGTTGCCTCTTCGGGCTGTGCCCGGCCGGGCCCCATGGGGACAGGCCCGGCCACCAGGCGCTCGCCATCGTGCCCCACCTCCGGGCCTGGCTCCAGAGGGGGGCCCCGGTGACCCGCGTCCGGGCGAGGGAAATATGGGTCCTTGTTTTTTATTATTCATGGAGGTCTTCGAGACCTCCATATATATATATATATATATATATATATATATATATATATATATATATATATATATAAATTAAATAAATACTTGACTTTCAGTGAATTCTAGCTATATATATATATATATATATATATATATATATATATATATATATATATATACCGTATATATATATATAGCTAGAATTCACTGAAAGTCAAGTATTTATTTTATTTATATATATATATATATATATATATATATATATATATATATATATATAAGAAATACTTGAATTTCAGTCTAGCTATAAATATACTCCTCCCCTCCCCCTCCATCAAAATCATTTAAGTCAATTTAAATCTGTGCTTCCCCTCAAAACATCACAATTTTAACATGTAACATGCCTTTGGAGAATGAAAACTTTGAGATAAGAAATAGTGTATAAAACAGTACAAAAGAACAACTACAGTAGTTTTATGAAGTAATGTAAAAATAATAATGTACAGCATTGGAGAGTGGACTTTTAGCTGTGTCTCTGTCAAACACACCCTCAGCAGCTTTTGCATATTTTCATGGATAAATGTCAACAGTTTAGATATTATTTCAACATTCTGAGCTGGCGTTAGACTCACTCTGCTTCAGTTTTGTGCAGACTAGCAGTGGTACGCTCAAATTGCTCGGTCGTGTTTTTCATGATTTAATTAAATAAATACCATCCACGTGTTCTCAGCACTGTCCTTTACACTCCTTCCCATTGTTGGAAAACAAAGTTATGTCGATCTCTACCGTAGTTGTAAGCTAGTTTTAGCAAATAAGACCAGATGTTTTGGTCGGATCTTCCAGGGTTCACTGTGACGTTTGCTACACCAACTAATGGCTGAGATGATTGTACCTCTTATTTTCGCTTGCATAATAAGTAGCCGAAAGACTGCTCTTATCTCAAAACATTCAGTCCTAAATTTGAGGTACCACTAAAGATTTAGATTTCCAGTTAGAAGTGTTCATTTTGAAAATCTTGCCCACTTGAAGTTACAATAACAGTGCTTTGGGTTTAGGAAGTCCACTTAACAAGCGAATGGTGTGAAAATAAATCTTTGGACCTCATTCACAGAAGTCAGGGTTTTAATGGCTAACCCTGTGGAGGCATGGGTGTTGTTGCAAACAGCAGAATGTTCCCCGCAGCATCTTTAGACTCTCTCAGCAAAGGATCTGGGCAACCATTGGCATATCTGCCAATTGTTTTATACTGGACTGTCTCCTGCTTTCCTCTCCACACTCTTAAAGGGGAACATTATCACCAGACCTATGTAAGCGTCAATATATACCTTGATGTTGCAGAAAAAAGACCATATATTTTTTTTAACCGATTTCCGAACTTTAAATGGGTGAATTTTGGCGAATTAAACGCCTTTCTATTATTCGCTCTCGGAGCGATGACGTCACAACGTGACGTCCCATCGGGAAGCAATCCGCCATTTTCTCAAACACCGAGTCAAATCAGCTCTGTTATTTTCCGTTTTCTCGACTGTTTAAAACCAGGTCCAGTCCAGATTATGTCCAGGGCGGGCTCAGCAACACACACCTTTATTCAATTACACTCAAAATTAGGGAACACAACAACAGATTGTATATAATCTGTAAACAAAATTACATTTTCAAAATAAGCATTTATATCCAGGGTGTACCCTGCCTTCCGCCTGAATGCAGCTGAGATTGTCATGTCTGTGATCATGTTTTGTTTAGTTATGTTTTGCTTGGTTTTTGGACACTTTTTAGTTCTTGTCTTCACTCCCTTTGTCACCATAGCAACCATTAGTTTCACCTGGTTCACATCGTCATGTCACGCACCTGTCTCACGTTTTCACATTTTGAGTCACGCACCTGTTTTCCCTAATCATGTCATCACTATTTAAGCCTGTAGTTGTCAGGCAGTCAGCCTGGCGACATCACTCTCTACACACCCTTGTTGATGATCCATGCTGCTCTTTTTCATGCTCTTTTCTTGTTCCAAGTAAGTTTTCTTTATTCAGGCCATAGTTTGCAAGTTTTGTTTTATGTTCATAGTTCTGCCTTCGTGCTAGTGTTTTATTTTCATAGCCACGTTTTGTACCTCCGCTGTGAGCGCCTTTTGTTTGTTCCTTTTCAGTGTTAAAATTAAAAGATGTCACTACCTTCACGCCATGTCCGGTCCAAGTTCATTTGCATCTCAAGAAAACAACCACTCCATAGTCCAAGTCTTGACAGAGATAGGCTCCAGCACCCCCCGCAACCCCGAAAGGGACAAGCGGTAAAAAATGGATGGGGATGGATACAGTCCAGATTATGTCCAAATCGGGCTCAGCAACAAACACCTTCATTTATCCATCCATCCATTTTCTACCGCTTGTCCCTTATGGGGTCGCGGGGGGTGCTGGAGCCTATCTCAGCTGCATTCGGGCGGAAGGCGGGGTACACCCTGGACAAGTCGCCACTTCATCGCAGGGCCAACACAGATAGACAGACAACATTCACACTCACATTCACACACTAGGGCCAATTAAGTGTTGCCAATCAACCTATCTCCAGGTGCATGTCTTTGGCGGTGGGAGGAAGCCGGAGAACCTGGAGGTTAATCAAAGAACAAAACAGGTGTGTGCGTGTAACTAACTTTGGCGAAGCAATACGAGCATATGTACATTCAAAATAGGGAACACAACAACAGATTGCATATAATCTATAAACAAAATTAAAATTTAAAAATAAGCATTTGAGGACTTCCCATCTTTTTTTTTATGTTTTTTGGCATCATTATCGGTTTCAACCATACAACTTTCTAAAGTTAAAGGGGAACATTATCACCAGACCTATGTAAGCGTCAATATATACCTTGATGTTGCAGAAAAAAGACCATATATTTTTTTAACCGATTTCCGAACTCTAAATGGGTGAATTTTGGCGAATTAAACGCCTTTCTAATATTCGCTCTCGTCACATCGGGAAACAATCCGCCATTTTCTCAAACACCGAGTCAAATCAGCTCTGTTATTTTCCGTTTTTTTCGACTGTTTTCCGTACCTTGGAGACATCATGCCTCGTCGGTGTGTTGTCGGAGGGTGTAACAACACGAACAGGGACGGATTCAAGTTGCACCAGTGGCCCAAAGATGCGAAAGTGGCAAGAAATTGGACGTTTGTTCCGCACACTTTACCGACGAACGCTATGCTACGACAGAGATGGCAAGAATGTGTGGATATCCTGCGACACTCAAAGCAGATGCATTTCCAACGATAAAGTCAAAGAAATCTGCCGCCAGACCCCCATTGAATCTGCCGGAGTGTGTGAGCAATTCAGGGACAAAGGACCTTTGTAGCACGGCAAGCAGTGGCGGCAGTTTGTTCCCGCAGACGAGCGAGCTAAACCCCCTGGATGTCTTGGCTCACACCGTCCCTTATGCCACCGAAGATGATCAAGAGAAGAATATCGACCCTAGCTTCCCTGGCCTGCTGACATCAACTCCAAAACTGGACGGATCAGCTTTCAGGAAAAGAGAGCGGATGAGGGTATGTCTACAGAATATATTAACTGATGAAAATTGGGCTGTCTGCACTCTCAAAGTGCATGTTGTTGCCAAATGTATTTCATATGCTGTAAACCTAGTTCATAGTTGTTAGTTTCCTTTAATGCCAAACAAACACATACCAATCGTTGGTTAGAAGGCGATCGCCGAATTCGTCCTCGCTTTCTCCCGTGTCGCTGGCTGTCGTGTCGTTTTCGTCGGTTTCGCTTGCATACGGTTCAAACCGATATGGCTCAATAGCTTCAGTTTCTACTTCAATTTCGTTTTCGCTACCTGCCTCCACACTACAACCATCCGTTTCAATACATGCGTAATCTGTTGAATCGCTTAAGCCGCTGAAATCCGAGTCTGAATCCGAGCTAATGTCGCTATAGCTTGCTGTTCTATGCGCCATGTTTGTTTGTGTTGGCATCACTATGTGACGTCACAGGAAAATGGACGGGTGTATATAACGATGGTTAAAATCAGGCACTTTGAAGCTTTTTTTAGGGATATTGCGTGATGGGTAAAATTTTGAAAAAAACTTTGAAAAATAAAATAAGCCACTGGGAACTGATTTTTAATGGTTTTAACCATTCTGAAATTGTGATAATGTTCCCCTTTAACACAGTGCTGTTTAGAAAGCCACAGAGCAGCAATCGCGTTACAAAAGTTGAACATTGAACGTCTTAATGCCATGTATAACTTGCTGATTTAAAATAGTATTACTAGGAGAGAAATTGTAGCTTTTATTCACTAAATGAACCCTGCGAGACAACAGCATCACAGCTGCTGTTTATGTCCTAATCTTGGCACCTGCTGAAAGATGCGCAACATTGGCTGATGACTTGAAAGAACATGTGCTTGTATAAACACATTATTTGATGATTTTCTTCAACATCAGATTCCCCAGTGCAACATTAAACAAAGCATGTTTTATTTATTTATAAACCTAGCTGTTTTAAACCTTTCAAATGTGCAAAATATTGCATCATGTTTCTGTTAAAAGTATACAAACATTATATGTATTGGCAAAAGTAAAAAAAAAAAGTTTTATACTTTAAAGGGATTTTGTTCATCTCAAGATGATCTTAAAGGACAGTCTGTCATCAGCCGTTGCCCGCATCATGTTTTGTTTAGTTTTGCTCTACTCGTTCCACTACCTCAGTTCTGTTTTCAGATTTCTGTTTTGGTTACCATGGGTGCTGATTAGTTTCACCTGCCTCTGATTAGTGTTCGGCACGCTCACCTGCTGCCGGGCACTAACCGGAGAGCTACTTATTCATTCACGATGTTCGCCACACACTGTCTGGCTTCTTTGTTTGCTGTATGCAACGTTGGTTTATTTTTTGTTTCCTGTGCTAAGTTTTTGCTTTAGCTCCCAGTGTGATCGGCATGCATCTCTTTTGTTTGTTTCCTGTATTTTGTACAAACCCCGTTTCCATATGAGTTGGGAAATTGTGTTAGATGTAAATATAAACGGAATACAATGATTTGCAAATTCTTTTCAACCCATATTCAATTGAATGCACTACAAAGACAACATATTTGATGTTCAAACTCATAAACTTTTTTTTTTTTGCAAATAATAATTAACTTAGAATTTCATGGCTGCAACACGTGACAAAGAAGTTGGGAAAGGGCATGTTCACCACTGTGTTACATGGCCTTTCCTTTTAACAACACTCAGTAAATGTTTGGGAACTGAGTAGACACAATTTTTAAGCTTCTCAGGTGGAATTCTTTCCCATTCTTGTTTGATGTACAGCTTAAGTTGTTCAACAGTCCGGGGGTCTCCGTTGTGGTATTTTAGGCTTCATAATGCGCCACACATTTTCAATGGGAGACAGGTCTGGACTACAGGCAGGCAAGTCTAGTACGCGCACTCTTTAACTATGAAGTAACGTTGATGTAACACGTGGCTTGCCATTGTCTTGCTGAAATAAGCAGGGGCGTCCATGGTAACGTTGCTTGGATGGCAACATATGTTGCTCCAATACCTGTATGTACCTTTCAGCATTAATGGCGCATTCACAGATGTGTAAGTTACCCATGTCTTGGGCACTAATACACCCCCATACCATCACAGATACTGGCTTTTCAACTTTGCACCTATAACAATCCGGATGGTTCTTTTCCTCTTTGGTCCGGAGGACACGACGTCCACAGTTTCCAAAAACAATTTGAAATGTGGACTCGTCAGACCACAGAACACTTTTCCACTTTGTATCAGTCCATCTTAGATGAGCTCAGGCCAAGCGAAGCTGACGGCGTTTCTGGGTGTTGTTGATAAACGGTTTCCGCCTTGCTTAGGAGAGTTTTAACTTGCACTTACAGGTGTAGCGACCAACTGTAGTTACTGACAGTGGGTTTCTGAAGTGTTCCTGAGCCCATGTGGTGATATCCTTTACACACGGATGTCGCTTGTTGATGCAGTAGAGCCTGAGGGATCGAAGGTCACAGGCTTAGCTGCTTACATGCAGTGATTTCTCCAGATTCTCTGAACCCTTTGATGATATTACGGACCGTAGATGGTGAAATCCCTAAATTCCTTGCAATAGCTGGTTGAGAAAGGTTTTTCTTAAACTGTTCAACAACTTGCTCACGCATTTGTTGACAAAGTGGTGATCCTCGCCCCATCCTTGTTTGTGAATGACTGAGCATTTCATGGAATCTACTTTTATACCCAATCATGGCACCCACCTGTTCCCAATTTGCCTGTTCACCTGTGGGATGTTCCAAATAAGTGTTTGATGAGCATTCCTCAACTTTATCAGTATTTATTGCCACCTTTCCCAACTTCCTTGTCACGTGTTGCTGGCATCAAATTCTAAAGTTAATGACTATTTGCAACAAAAAAAAATGTTTATTAGGCTAAACATCAAATATGTTGTCTTTGTAGCATATTCAACTGAATATGGGTTGAAAATGATTTGCAAATCATTGTATTCTGTTTATATTTACATCTAACACAATTTCCCAACTCATATGGAAACAGGGTTTGTATTATCCATGAGAAATAAATATTATTCTTACCTGCACGCTTTGGCCGGACTTCCGTTTGCATTTTGGGCGAACGACCCACGCAGTAAAATGGAATATTTAAACATTACAATGAACTGTTTTTTAAAGAGACAAAATGTGTTTATTTATGTGAGTTGGAGAAATGGGGCTTTTAAGTACATTTAACTTAGATGCCGTGGACACGCTTGCTAGCATTAGCCTTATTGAGATAACTAGCCCAATTTGTAGCAGCCCTAATTAAACACCCTACAAGCGACGATTTTAGCTCGTTAGCTAGTTAGCTCGCTAGCTAGTCCTACACCTCGGGGTCATTGGCACAATCGCGTATTATGGAATATCGCATTATATTGGGCCTTGTTGTATAGAATTTTGAGTGTAGTTACATAAAACAATTTACTTCAGCAGTTCCATCATAAACTTTATAAACACCAAAAATAAATGCCTCAGGTGATATAGTGTAGACACCTTTTTTTTACCTTCAGGAAATCATAATAATCATCTGTAATTACCTACTATGACTGCAGAGATGGCATCTGTCAAGCTAACCTAGACTGTGAAGTTTAACAAGGAGGCGGAAAGATTTTGAGATTAGAAACAAAGAAAATTGAACAGAAATCTGATAAGAAAAGAGAACGTCTCACCAAAGTGGAGAAGGAATGTTGAGAATGATAGAAAAACTAAATTACAAAACATGTACCGTATTTTTCGGACTATAAGTCGCAGTTTTTTTTCATAGTTTGGCCGGGCTCCAGTGCGATTTATGTATGTTTTTTTACTTCTTTATTATGCATTTTCGGCAGGTGCGACTTATACTCCGGTGCGACTTATACTCCGAAAAATACGGTACATAATTTAACATTACATATGTATGCGTAAGTATTTCTAATAAAGGCCTTCCTTTGAATAAATGAATTCCCCCAACAGACTCAAAAATACAATTGTGAAATCAGGTGATCTCTGAGTGAGGCTATTATACACAATATTATTTTGCACTTCTATATGCATGGGGAAAATATTCTAATATTATGAGTTAAATGTATTTTTTTTTTATAAAGTTGCGATCAAAAGTGTACATACACTTGTAAAGAACATAATGTCATGGCTGTCTTGAGTTTCCAATCATTTCTACAACTCTTATTTTTTTTTGTGATAGAGTGATTGAAGCACATACTTGTTACATGTCCTTTGGCAAGTTTCACTGTAATAAGGTGCTTTTGGTAGCCATCCACAAGCTTCTGGTTGAATTTTTGACCACTTCTCTTGACAAAATTGGTGCAGTTCAGCTAAATGTGTTGGTTTTCTGACATGTACAGCAAACTGCTCATTTGAAATATTTATAAGTGGTTGAAAGCAATATCCCAAAAAAATGCTTCTCTTATGACTTAGTAGAATGTTTTCTTTGTGATTTTACTCTAAAACTGTGGATAAATACTATAAAGTAATACCACGACTTATGATTGTTCTTATCTCAAAACACTTGTACAGTCGCGATCAAAAGTTTACATACACTTGTAAAGAACATAATGTCTGTCAATACGTGGATCTTGGGGTTTGTTTTCCCGGAACGCAAAGGAAAGTTGGCGCGGGCAAGGCGTGAATGTGATTACATATTTGTTAATAACACTAACAAATTACAAAAAAAAGGAAGCAAACAAAAGGCGCGCACAATGGCGGAGAACAAACTTGGCTAATGATACAAAACTAGAGAGACTGTGAACATGAAAACAAAAACACTTACTGTGGCGTGAAACACCATGAAAATTTTGATAAACAGGAATCGCATGGGTAGTATGGATGGATAGGATAGATAGATATGATAATGTCACCAGGCCGACTGCCTGGCAACAACAAGCTTAAATACTGGTGACATGATTCGTGAAAACAGGTGCGTGACTCAAAATGAGACACAGGTGCGTGACATGACAGGTGCAAAAGAGTCCAAAAACAAAACCGAACATGACTAAAACAAAACATGATCACACAGACATGACAATGTCATGGCTGTCTTGAGTTTCCAATCATTTTTATAACTCTTATTTTTTTGTGATAGAGTGATTGGAGCACATACTTGATGGTCACAAAAAAACATTCATGAAGTTTGGTTCTTTTATGAATTTATTATGGGTCTACTGAAAATGTGAGCAAATCTGCTGGGTCAAAAGTATACATACAGCAATGTTAATATTGTCCTTTGGCAAGTTTCACTGCAATAAGGTGCTTTTGGTAGCCATCCACAAGCTTCTGGTTGATTTTTGACCACTCCTCTTGACAAAATTGGTGCAGTTCAGCTAAATGTGTTGGTTTTCTGACATATACTTGTTTCTTCAGCATTGTCCACACGTTTAAGTCAGGACTTTGGGAAGGCCATTCTAAAACCTTAATTCTAGCCTGAATTAGCCATTCCTTTACCATTTTTGACGTGTGTTTGGGGTCATTGTCTTGTTGGAACACCCAACTGCACCCAAGACCCAACCTCCGGGCTGACGATTTTAGGTTGTCCTGAAGAATTTGGAGGTAATCCTCCTTGTTCAATTATTGTGAGAATTACATATTTGTGAGTGTTCTTTCTTAATCCATAGTCATGTTTAATGCAGCTAGTAATTTCCCATGTAGTGTGTTTTTCTCGTGATCTCCTTGCTTTTATCTTATGTCCGCTTGTAAACTCTTTGTTTTGTCTTAAAGGGCTCCTGTTGGTCGGCTCACAGAGATGTTGTGGCAAGTTCTTATCTGCTGTGCTCCTTTCTGGGCGAGGGGGGCTGTTTTCGCTCAACATAAGCTGACTCTGTTTGTTTGGATTTAGACCTCTTCTTGCTGATGCTATTGTCACGTTGTAAGGGCTGATCTCCTAAAGCTTTAGTAAAACTTGGCCAAGTACTATTATGTCTTGGTGGTCCTTCTTACTCAACATATATGTCATCAATCAATCAATCAATGTTTATTTATATAGCCCTAAATCACAAGTGTCTCAAAGGGCTGCACAAGCCACAACGAAATCCTCGGTACAGAGCCCACATAAGGGCAAGGAAAAACTCACCCCAGTGGGACGTCGATGTGAATGACTATGAGAAACCTTGGAGAGGACCGCATATGTGGGTAAACCCCCCCCCCCCCCCCCCCCTCTAGGGGAGACCGAATGCAATGGATGTCGAGTGGGTCTGACATAATATTGTGAGAGTCCAGTCCATAGTGGATCTAACATAATAGTAAGAGTCCAGTCCATAGTGGGGTCAGCAGGAAACCATCCCGAGCGGAGATGGGTCAGAGATGTTCCCAACCGAAACACAGGCGAGCGGTCCACCCCAGGTCCCAACTCTGGACAGCCAGCACTTAATCTTAATCTTAACACTTTTTGTTTGGATTTAGACCTCTTCTTGCTGATGCTATTGTCGCGTTGTAAGGGCTGGTCTCCTAAAGCTTTAGCAAAAACTTGGCCAAGTACTATTGTTCTGTTACAACTAAAAGTTGTAAAGTCTTGTTGTTGAAATGTTGTGCTTAAATAAGCCTGTTATGTAATTAACATTACATGTGTATTTGTCGCCATCATGTGGTCATGGCAGTTACTACATCATTGAGAAGTGTGTATTTTGAATCAAACTTTATTGACCGGAAGTCGCATAAGCCAAGCAGAGAAATCTACGGTGCCAGCACGTACTTTATGGTGGTTATTTTCGAAGAAATACTGCATATATCTTATGTTTAAGGTTGCATCGCCGGTATGTATCATAAGTTGAACTTTGAAACTTGGTTTTTGTCTAAAATATTTCGAGCTAAATCTATGATTTTTGATGTATGATCTTTGCCATACTCATTAGCAATAATTTGCGATGTCATCTAAAATGGCGTCGTAGTACAAATTCACTTTGTTTACCTCCTCATGCCTTTTAAGGTAGCATTACAGTATATATATATGATACATTTGCATAACATATGTATATATCAGTGACGTGCGGTGAGGTTGATGGCTGGTGAGGCACTGACTTCATCACAGTCAGATTTACAAACATATGAACCCTAAAGAGTATCTTATTCACCATTTGATTGGCAGCAGTTAACGGGTTATGTTTAAATGCTCATACCAGCATTCTTCCCTGCTTGGCACTCAGCATCAAGGGTTGGAATTGGGGGTTAAATCACCAAAAATGATTCCCAGGCGCGGCGCCGCTGTTGCCCACTGCTCCCCTCACCTCCCAGGGGGTGATCAAGGGGATGGGTCAAATGCAGACGACAAATTTCATTACACCTAGTGTGTGTGTGACAATCATTGGTACTTTAACTTAACTTTAACTTTACATATACAAACTGTAGCACACAAAAAAGCACATTTAATAGAAAAAACGTTATTATGGTCTTACCTTTACTTAGAAATTAAGTCCATGCGCCGCAACTAAAGCCCTCACTTAAACTTTCCACGTGCAAGATTGAATCTATTTAAAAAAAAAGTGTAACCGAGGGTTTATAAATGTCGCCTATACTGTATGAAACTACAAAATAACAAACACGGAGGCTCCAGTTTACACGAGGACCACTTTATTTACCTTATTTCAAAAACCTCCGCAACGTGACATCACTTCCGCTCTTAGCGCCTTCAAAATAAGAGCTCAAGGCATATACTGTATAACAGCGCATAACAGGAACTTAACATCACAAAGAGGAAAGCCCATAATAATAGGTTACAAAAGTTATTTAATAAGAAGCCAAAAAGTGCAAAAACAATAATGTTCGTGTTGGAGGACTTGTGAATTAGATACACCTGCAGTCTGCACGTGTACCTAATGTTGTGTCCCTGCAGTCATTCACAACTCCTCCAACACCAACATTATTGTTTTTGCACTTTTTGGCTTCTTATGAAATATTTTGTTTAAATAGATTCAATCTTGCACGTGGAAAGTTTAAGTGTGGGCTTTAGTTGATATAACAATTCTACGGCGGGGGTGCAGGAGGCGAGCTTCAGCCAGTGCGTCTTTTGCAGCCGTTTTATGATCGCTCAGCACAAGAAATACGTTACACACATACAGTTGTTGACAAAATACACTGTACATTATATACCTCAGCTAACTAAACTATGGAAATGTATAATATAGTTCATATAGCAATACGGTCTCACTGCACAGCAGGCCAGCAGTTAGCCGAGTCCGGAATCCATGTTGCGGCACTGAGTGACGTGCCTTAACTGGCTGCTGTTCACCGCACCTTCTCTTCTCAGTATTTGAACGGCAAATGTGAAAATTCAGCGATTTTGAATAAAAAATAATCTAAAACTGGTGAAGTTAAATGGAAAATAACTTCATAGTATAATCACTGGATACATATAACAATTTATTTTTATTTTTTTATTTTTACATTTTTTTTCTTTCCATGATGGCAGGTGAGGCCCCGCCTCACCTGCCTCTAGTGACTGCACGTCACTGGTTTATATTGACTGTATTGTTTGTCTTTTTAGTTTCACCCTTTTGAATGTCAATAAACCTGCTGACAACGCTCATCGGTCTCCAGAGTCGTGACGTAAGAAAGGTGTTAAACAGCCCTTGCATCAGACATGCACCCCTAACGGCACAACTATTATTGACAAAATTGGTGTAGTTCAGCTAAATGTGTTGGTTTTCTGACATGGACTTGTTTCTTCAGCATTGTCCACACGTTTAAGTCAGGACTTTGGGAAGGCCATTCTAAAACCTTCATTCTAGCCTGAATTAGCCATTCCTTTACCATTTTTGACGTGTGTTTGGGGTCATTGTCCTGTTGGAACACCCAACTGCGCCCGAGACCCAACCTCCGGGCTGACGATTTTAGGTTGTCCTGAAGAATTTGGAGGTAATCCTCCTTTTTCATTGTCCCATTTAAAGCACCAGTTCCATTGGCAGCAAAACAGGCCCAGAGCTGTCACATGGGGGTCGCATATTCATGCGGGATCGTTCCTTCAGTGCACAACACGGACACTCCGGACAAAGACGTGAAGGTAAGAAATGATTTAATTACATAAATCATAGGCAAACAGAAAAACAAGCAACAGGAAGCTAGGGCTAAACTTAGCACAGGACTCAGGAACATGAAAAACAAACCAACGTGATTGTAGCTTACCGCAAACAAGGAGCACAGGACGAGTGAACAGAAAGGCAGGCTTAAATAGTGTCAGTGATGGAAAACAGGTGCGCGTCGGGAACACAAGCGGCAGGTGAAAATAATAAGTAACCATGATGACGAAACAAACTCACAGGTGCACAAGCAATAACTAAAGGAGTCCAAAACTAACCAAACATAACTAAACAAAACATGATCCGACCACGGATCATGACAAGAGCATAATACTACCACCGCCATGCTTGACGTTGGTCATGGTGTTCCTGAGATTAAAGGCCTCACCTTTTCTCCTCCAAACAAATTGCTGGGTATTGTGGCCAAACAGCTCAATTGTTGTTTCATCTGACTTCACATGGACTAATATAAGACCTTCTGGAGGAATATTCTGTGGTCAGATCTGCAGACAGTGTATTTGTATAAGACCTACCTTATCTTGTTGCCATAAAAAAGAGCCGCCCAGTGACATCTTATTTTGAACATAATACAATATGCACATATAAAACACAACGTATTACAGTGACCAACTAATGAGGCTGCATAAAAACCTCATTTCTAGCCATGTTGATGCAACAAACCAAAGTACGCCTGGTTTCACAGGACCTCCGAGATTTTCCACTAAAGCCCATTGGCTGCGCCTCACTGGCTAAAATCTTATTTTGTGTGCGCTTACCGGACCGAGCACGAGTGACTCCATCAGCATTCGGTTACTTTCAAGCGTCCAACACATTAAACAGGAGGCCAGATTGATTAACGCCATTTCATTTTTGTCCTGCATGCAATGCTGGGGGAACCCTAGAGTGTTCTGATATATGTCCTCTAATTAGAGCGGACCGGCTAATGAGCCTCGTTTGGGCTCGGAAAACTAATAAAGGAAATCCAACGCAGAGGTGGCGCCCCGTGGCAATTAGATAAGTTACCAGACAAGCAGTATTTTTTCCAAGCGCTACTGGGGGGCATCAACGTCTTCATTACCTGGGATAAATTTGTCCGTCGCAGTCATCAATTGATCGAGATTGATCAGACCGAAGACACTTGTACGATCTTTTCAGAGCAAGTTGCTTCGTTAGCGGATGCCTCGTTAAAGAGCAAAACAATTACTGCTGTACTCCAATATTCTGTCCAAGGAGAAGTTGTGTACGCGCACTTTGATAATCAATGGTGCCAATTTACAGCACTTTCACACAGAACACATGTGGGGTTCAAGACAGGAAAATTGAGTATCCGAGCGTTATCTTTTCATACAGGTCGTGCTGATATCAATTGCTTGTATTCCGACACGTGACTTCTTGTGAAAACCAGTGGTGGTCAACCAAGCCAAGATGACTGAGTACAAACGAGGCTTTCAAGATTGGTGTCAAAATTTGTTTCTGTGACTCCAGCGGGCAGCAGCAGAAACCGCACTGCAAAAACGAAAATCTAAGTAAGATGAAATATCTCAAATAAGGGTGATAATTGCTTATTTTCTGTCTAGTAAAATAATTATTCTCACTAAGCAGATTTTATGTTAGAGTCTTTTACTTGTTTTAAGTGTTTTGGTCCTAAATGATCTCAGTAAGATAGTACAGCTTGTTGCTGAGATTTGATGACCTATATTGAGTAAAACATACTTGTAACCATACTTGCCAACCCTCCCGGATTTTCCGGGAGACTCCCGAAATTCAGCGCCTCTCCCGAAAACCTCCCGGGACAAATTTTCTCCCGAAAATATCTCGAAATTCATGCGGACCTGAGTGACGTGTTGGCAGCGGCCAGCCTGTTCTCACGTCCGCTTTCCCACAATATAAACAGCGTGCCTGCCCAATCACGTTATAACTGTAGAATGATTGAGGGCGAGTTCTTGGTTTCTTATGTGGGTTTATTGTTAGGCAGTTTCATTAACGTCCTCCCAGCGCGGTAACAACACACATCAACAGCAGTCACGTTTTCGTCTATCGTAAAGCAGTTCGTCTGCCGTAAACAGCAATGTTGTGACACTCTTAAACAGGACAATACTGCCATCTACTGTACATGCATATGTGACAATAACATCTAGGGCTGTTAGAGAGTGCAGTGCACAACTGCTATACTATATATATATATATATATATATATATATATATATATATATATATACATAGATAATAAAATAAACATATATATATATATAGCTTGAATTCACTGAAAGTCAAGTATTTCATATATATATATATATATATATATATATATATATATATATATATATATATGTATATGTATATATATATATATATATATATATATATATATATATATATAAAATACTTGAGTATATATATATATATATATATATATATATATATATATATATATATATATATATATATATATATATATGAAATACTTGACTTGGTGAATTCTAGCTGTAAATATACTCCTCCCCTCTTAACCACGCCCCCAACCACGCCCCCCGCCCCCCACCCCTCCCGAAATCGGAGGTCTCAAGGTTGGCAAGTATGCTTGTAACTAGAATATCAACTGTTGCAAAGCTGTGTCATCAACACTCACAAGTATAAAACTCCTTTTTTAAAGTAATAATTTCTTATTTCAAACATGAAAAAAAAAAATCATGACTTTGACACAATTGTGTCTCATAATTAAAACAGATGACAGCCAAATGAACTTTGCTGTTTTATTTTCAATGAAACAATAGAAAATATGTACTCATATAGAAGTACAGTTGGCACAGTACAGTAAACTGACAGTTAATATTTAAATATTTGACATTTCAAACAATTTTGAACAGAAATAGTTCTTGCTTATTCAGATAAATTCCTCAAAATTACAATTAAAAACATTTAGGCCGGGGGACGGGCTGTATATATGCGCACTAATTGACTGAAATAGCACGCACTTGGCGCGATTATGTCATGTTATCCATGGACAAATGCATTTTTAGACAATATGATTTGCCTGAGCGGCTAGGAGACCCCGAGAGTAACAAGCGGTTGCCTTGATGCCTTTCCATTAAGAACAATAAATTAGTTTTTAGTAGACAGCCAGCGACACGGGAGAAAGCGAGGACGAATTTGGCGATCGCCTTCTAACCAACGATTGGTATGTGTTTGTTTGGCATTAAAGGAAACTAACAACTATGAACTAGGTTTACAGCATATGAAATACATTTGGCAACAACATGCACTTTGAGAGTGCAGACAGCCCAGTTGTCATCAATTAATATATTCTGTAGACATACCCTCATCCGCTCTCTTTTCCTGAAAGCTGTCCAGTCCAGTTGGAAATGCATCTGCTTTGAGTGTCGCAGGATAGCATAAGGGACGGTGTGAGCCAAGACATCCAGGGGGTTTAGCTCGCTCGTCTGCGAGAACAAACTGCCGCCATTGCTTGCCGTGCTACCGAGGGCCTTTGTCCCTGAATTGCTCACACACTCCGGCAGATTCAATGGGGGTCTGGCGGCAGAGTTCTTTGACTTTATCGTTGGAAATGCATCTGCTTTGAGTGTCGCAGGATATCCACACATTCTTGCCATCTCTGTCGTAGCATAGCTTTCGTCGGTAAAACGTGCGGAACAAACGTCCAATTTCTTGCCACTTTCGCATCTTTGGGCCACTGGTGCAACTTGAATCCGTCCCTGTTCGTGTTGTTACACCCTCCGACAACACACCGACGAGGCATGATGTCTCCAAGGTACGGAAAACAGTCGAAAAAACGGAAAATAACAGAGCTGATTTGACTCGGTGTTTGTAATGTGTTTGAGAAAATGGCGGATTGCTTCCCGATGTGTCATCGCTCCGAGAGCGAATAATAGAAAGGCGTTTAATTCGCCAAAATTCACCCATTTAGAGTTCGGAAATCGGTTAAAAAAATATATGGTCTTTTTTCTGCAACATCAAGGTATATATTGACGCTTACATAGGTCTGGTGATAATGTTCCCCTTTAAGAATATTTTTCAACATATTGAGCAAAAAGGTCTCTTTTTTTTTTTTTCTACCAAGAAAAGTGCACTTGTTATTAATGAGATTATACTTATTTTAAGGTATTTTTGGGTTCATTGAGGTTAGTTAATTTTACTTGTTTTGGAAAGTCTTGACAAGGCAAATTTTCTTGTTCTATTGGCAGATAATTTTGCTTAGTTCAAATAAAATACCCCTCATTTTTGTATTTTTTTTTTCTTGTTCTTGAACACTGACTTTTTGCAGTGCGGTGGTGACACGTGCGAGACCGGGGACAAGTGAAAGGCTGGGAAACACGTACGGCTGCGTCAATCCTCTCCTGAGTTGTGATAATAAATTGAGTACTTAAATCAGACTCAAGTCTTTTGTATCCTTTGTGACTGCGCTGGCATGTTTAAATGTAAAATATTAATTTTCCCGTGAAACTTACCTCGCTCTTACTGTACGAGTATCGGAATTTCCCGAAGTGGTTAGTGCTCCACCAATTTTTAGTGATAGAAAACCTACTTCAACGTGCTAACTCATTTCAGTAGTGTCCATTTATAACTTTGAAAATGGAACGCTCAAGTACCCTTTCAAATGTGTTTTTTATTGATTAAATACACATTTTATTGTTTGGGATCCCTCGGGCTAACACTGCTACAGCGCATGACATCGTCATAAAAGTCCAAGAAGTCCTACAATCCCAACTGATTGCTGTGGGGCTCTCAGCAGGTGGCGGCGAGGGGGGAAAAAAAATATCATCTTTTCAGTGTTGAATGACTCAGTACAAACTTCAAAAAGTGTTTGAGCAATAACAAAACAAAAAAATGGATCGGCTGCACCCTCGCTCCATTTCGTTTGCTCCAGGGCACAATATTTGGAAGAAATGCTGACTTCCTCCCTCAACCATTTTGTTTTGTTCATCCTCTGAGCAATCACATATCGTTTCATAATTTCTCCACATCTGTTCCTCTGGTTGCAAAACAATGCGCAGGAAATGTTTGGACTCTTGTTTACAGATATTAAAGAATGCTTTAACTGCGCTGAACATGGCTGTTCTGTGAAACTGTGCTCCATGTGAGTGTCACACTTCCAAATAATCCAAAATGACCAGGGAAATATAAAAAAACAACCAAAAATAGTCATTCAATGCCATGAGGGTTGTATGGTATCCTGGTACTAATAAAGTACCACTGTACTAATGATTAAAAACGATACTATACTGCCTTTAAAAAAAAAAAATTCCGTTTTCTTATTTTTATTCGCATGCTGCCGTGTGGCGATGACCTAACGAGCCCAGGTGCGTGATGTTGAGTCAGTCAAAACGCACACACAGAGCGCATGCAAGCAAAAACAGTGTGGAGAGGAAGAATGGCAAAATATGGCAATTTTACTGGTTAATAAAGAGGGTGCATGAACCGTGATATGGAGTTTTTATTTGTTATTTCCCTTGTTCAGTTTCAGTTTATTTCGAACATGCATACAATGCAATGTAATTCGTCACGTGGACCCCGACTTAAACAAGTTGAAAAACTTATTTCGGGTGTTGCCACTTAGTGGTCAATTGTACGGAATATGTACTGTACTGTGTAAGCTGTACTGTTTCATATAATGTATTGTGTTCCTTTGCAATGTACTAATAAAAGTTTCAGTCAATCGAACATATTTCAAGTTGTTTCATTACAGCACGTCCGAAAATGAGTAGGAAGAAGCTGAGCTTATTTAATCCTACCCCTTTAATACCATGTCCTTGTTCTCTGTAACATAACAGTGGACAAATAAATAATAAAATATATATATATACCATAGTAAATAAATAAATAGTAAATACATAAATAATATGTCTCAATAAAAAAAAAAAAAAAAAAAAAAAAAAATAATATATATATATATATATATATATATATATATATATATATATATATATATATATATATATATATATATATATATATATAAGTGACATGCGGTGAGGTTGATGGCTGGTGAGGCACTGACTTCATTACAGTCAGATTTACAAACATATGAACCCTAAAGAGTATCTTATTCACCATTTGATTGGCAGCAGTTAACGGGTTATGTTTAAAAGCTCATACCAGCATTCTTCCCTGCTTGGCACTCAGCATCAAGGGTTGGAATTGGGGGTTAAATCACCAAAAAATATTCCTGGGCGCGGCGCCGCTGCTGCCCACTGCTCCCCTCACATTCCAGGGGGTGATCAAGGGATGGGTCAAATGCAGAAGACAAATTTCACCACACCTCGTGTGTGTGACAATCATTGGTACTTTACCTTAACTTTAACTTTAAACTTACAAACTGTAGCACACAAAAAAGCACATTTAATAAAAAAAAAACGTTATTATGGTCTTACCTTTATGTAATATATTGGGTTGGAGGCAATAACCAGGCGAGGTGATGAAGTAAGTCTCTTTACTGTAGACTTCAGAACAGATTCAACACACTTGACGTCAGGTGCGCAACACCACGTAAATCGTTGGCCAACCAAAAAGTAACCCCAGTACGCTGTAGCCAACATTAACCAGGAGATGGCAACAGACAAACATAGATCACTCTATTACATTCCTCCCCTTTTAGAAATGTAGAAGTAAGTTACTCAAAAGAAATAAACAACCCAACCAAAAAATGCAGCAGCTCAATAAGAAGCCAAAAAGTGCAAAAACAATAATGTTCGTGTTGGAGGAGTTGTGAATGAATGAAATATGAAATCCGTGCTGCAGTCTGCAGGTGTACCTAATGTTGTGGCCCTGTCATTCACAACTCCTCCAACACGAACATTATTGTTTTTGCACTTTTTGGCTTCTTATTAAATAACTTCAAATTCAATCTTGCACGTGGGAAGTTTAAGTGTGGGCTTTAGTTGATATAACACTCCCGTGCATTCTACGGCGGGAGTGCATTCTCTACCACCAGGAGGCGGGATTACTGCGAGCCTCACACAGTGCGTCTTCGCAGCAGTTTTATGATCGCTCAGCACAAGAAATACGTTACACACATACAGTTGTTGACAAAATACACTGTACATTATATACCTCAGCTAACTAAACTATGGAAATGTATAATATAATTCATATAGCAATACGGTCTCACTGCACAGCAGACCAGCAGTTAGCCGAGTCCGCAATCCATGGTGAGGCACAACTGAGTGACGTGCCTCAACTGGCTGCTGTTCACCGCACCGTCTCTTCTCAGTATTTGAACGGCAAATGTGAACATTCAGCGATTTTGAATAAAAATAATCTAAAACTGGTGAAGTTAAATGGAAAATAACTTTATAGTATAATCACTGGATACATATAACAATTTAATTTTTTTTTTTTTTTTTTTTTTTACATTTTTTTTCTTTCCATGATGCCTCTAGTGACTGCACGTCACTGATATATATATATATATATATATATATATATATATATATATAATTTAAAAATAAAAGGGTTCAAGATGTTCATCATAATTCTTGTTCTGTGTACTTTGTGAACACTTGTAGTTTGAACAGTCTCTTAAACTGAACCATATTGGGGCTTTGTTTGATTTCTTTGCTTAATCCATTCCATAATTTAATTCCACATAGTGATTTGCTAAAGGTTTTAAGTGTTGTACAAGCATGCAAATGTTTTAAATTAGATTTTACTCTAAGGTTATATTTATCGCCCCTGCGATGAAGTGGCGACTTGTCCGGGGTGTACCCCGCCTTCCGCCCGATTGTAGCTGAGATAGGCTCCAGCGCCCCCCGCGACCCCAAAAGGGAATAAGCGGTAGAAAATGGATGGATGGATGGTTATATTTCTCCTCTTTTGGTAAGAAAAAATGTTGTACATTCTTGGGTAGCAGGTTATAGTTTGCTTTGTACATCATTTTAGCTGTTTGCAAATGCACCACAATCGTTGAATTTCAATATTCGTTTATTCAATAAATAAAGGGTTTGTATGTTCTCTATATCCAACATTTTGTATTATTCTAATTGATCTTTTTTGTAACACAGTTAGTGAATGAAGCGCACATTTGTAGTTGTTTCCCCATATTTCTGCACAATAACTCAGATATGGTAACATTGTGGATCATTAAAGTTTGTCCAAGTCTATGTCTAAGTATTTGGGCTTCAAAACGATCAAAGGTGACGCTTTAAACACGGAAATGCTGCACTGCAAGTTTGTAAAACGCTAAAGGTGACAAAAGAGGGTTGCCACCTTTGCTTCAAACTTAGCTAAATATTTAAATAACAATCATTCAGACCTGCACAAGGAGTTTAAAGAGTGACAGGTAATGTAGTTAATGTCATGTCTGTGTAATCATGTTTTGTCTTAGTCATGTTTTGTTTAGTTATTGGACTCTTTAGTTTCTGGCTTTTCACTCCCTTGTCTTGTTTCCATGATTACCCCATTAGTTTCACCTGTTCCACGTTTGGACTCATTGTGCACTCTTGTTTGTCACCATAGCAACCCATTAGTTTTCACCTGTCACGTCACGCACCTGTTTCACGTTTTGAGTCACGCACCTGTTTTCGTTAATCATGTCTGTAGTATTTAAGTTCATTGTTTTTCAGTTTGTCTTTCTGGTGACATCCCCATATTTATGCTTCTGCACACTCTCCACACCCTTATGATCCTTGCTGCTCTTTTTTCATGCCGGTTCCATGCCAAGTAAGTTTTTGTTTATTAAGCCACAGTTAGTGTTTTTTGTTGTTCATAGTTTTTGCCTTTGTGCAAGTGTTTGGTTTCATAGTTTGTTCTCCGCCATTTTGCGCGCCTTTTGTTTACTTCATTGTTTTGTATTTATAGTGTTTAAATAAAAATGTATCTTAATTCCCGTCTCGCTCGAGCCAACTTTCCGTTGCCTTCGAGAAAAACTAAACCCCAGGACCAAGTCTTGACAGTTAACAGCTCCACTGTGCACATACAGATATGTAGATGCCCACACAGCTGGTTGTCTTGTAGCTAATTATTAGCGCAGTCAAAACCGCCCACGTATTGTTAACTAATGCAAGTGAAATGACTGAATTGTGTTACAAATTCCTACAATTTGCGTTGTATCTTTAATAATGTGTGTTTTACCTACTGCGTACTTATAGCCATCGTATTATTTTTAGTAATTACTAATTGTGTATACCTTGTAGCACAGAGCAAGAGTTGTAACCATAAATCATGAAGCACATTTAATACAATGTCAATAAATATTTGTATTCTATTCTAACCTAATCCTCGATTATGGCAGACGCTATGTAATATACACAATTGGAAATATGTCCTTGAGTGCAATAAGAAAAGCCCAATGTGTTTAATGCCTTTTGATTTTTATTTTGATCATCTAAATGTCTTCTTCTAGTGCGCAGGGGTCAAACTCAAGGCCTGGGGGCCAGGTCTGGCCCATCACATCATTTTATATGGCCCGTGGAAATAATAAAGCAATTAATCTATGATTACTAAGTGTATTCCTTTTTTCCATTTTGACAGAAAAAAATATATGTACTATATTTTTATTTAATATCTTCAATAATGTAACAATATTATATTATATATTGAATGTTTTTCATAAAATAAATATAAATACTTTAATATCAGCTTATTGTATGTATGAATCTGTAATAATAATGTTGTTCATGTTAACTATGTCATGAAGAAATTTAGGTTGGAAAGTAGTTATAATACATTACAAACGTTTTTATATCAAAATAAATATATAATTGACTTATTGACTTTTAAAGCAAGTTATCCATTAAAGTGTACACTGTAAAAATGGCAATTGATTTTCCTTTTTTTTTTTTAAATCCCCAAAACTAGTCCCTAGAATTTTACTATTTAAAAAAAAAATCAATATATAATTTTTCCGTTAACACTAATGTGCTGTAAAAAAAAAACACCCCTAAATTATACGATAAAATTCTGGCGACTGGGCTGCCAGCCTACAGATTTTTTTAACGCAAAAAAAACAACAATCAGATGCATAGGCAATTGTGTAATATTATGAGGTAAATCCTTATAATTGTATATTAATTTATTCTTTAAATCCCCAAAACTAGCTGCTCAGTCCCCAGAATTTTACTATTTAAAAAAAAAAATCAATGGTACAATTTTTCCATTAACACTAATGTGCTGTAAAAAAAACACCCCTAAATTATACGATAAAATTCTGGCGACTGAGCTGCCAGCCTACAGATTTTTTTAACGCAAAAAACAAAACAATCAAATGCATAGGCAATTGTGTAATATTATGAGGTAAATCCTTATAAATGTATATTAATTTATTCTTTAAATCCCCAAAACTAGCTGCTCAGTCCCCAGAATTTTACTATTTAAAAAAAAAAATCAATGGTACAATTTTTCCGTTAACACTAATGTGCTGTAAAGAAAACACCCCTAAATTATACGATAAAATTCTGGCGACTGAGCTGCCAGCCTACAGATTTTTTTTAACGCAAAAAACAAAACAATCAAATGCATAGGCAATTGTGTAATATTATGAGGTAAATCCTTATAAATGTATATTAATTTATTCTTTATTGTTACAAGTGGCCCTCTGAGGGCAGCCAGAACTACGATGTGGCCCTCAGTGGAAACGACTTTGACACCCCTGTGTTAGTGCAATCGGAAACATGTTTAATGTATCATAAGATTTTCTGTTAAAAATACATTTTTTGTGGTCGCCTTTATTTTGAAAAATATCAAAAAATTTAAAAATACATTTTGGAACTGATACCAAAATAATGGCATCGGGACAAGCCTAAATGCCATATTAGTTGAGGTATGAATAGTTTTCGCAGTGCTTTACTTTATCCCCACAATTTGTTATGTTACAGCCTTATTCCAAAATGGAATAAACTCATTTTTGTTCTCAAAAGTATACAGACAATACCCTAAAATTACAATGTTAAACTTTTTTTTATTATTATTGAAAATATATCAAAAATAAAGAACTAAAAGATCAAATGTACTGTACAGACTTTGCTCAATACTTTGCCGATGCACCTTTGAGACATCCTGGATGAAAACCTGATGGAGCTTGAGAGGTGCTGCAAAGAGGAATGGGTGAAACTGCCCAAAGATAGGTGTGTCAAGCATGTGGCATTGTATTTAAAAAAAAGACTTAAGGCTGTAATTGTTGCCAAAGTTGCATCAAAATTGAGCAAAGGCTGTGAATACTTATGTACATGTAATATATTTATGTTGAAGTCGCTGTCTTGCGGTTCTACGAATACGCACGTCAAAGTAGCCAAGCGTACAGAGTTGTACAACAGATTTAATGTTTTTCAACACACTCATCAGCGATACGTTCTCTCCAGGACTTTTCAGTCTCTCTCCAAACTTCCTCCCCCTCCTGCACCCGGCCGCTCACTGTTCAAGACAACAGATGATTAGATTAACACGTACCACCTGTGAAATCTAATCACCTGCCTTCTGTGTCTCGCCGTCAGCACATGCCCCGCCCCAACCCGATGGTGCTCGTCCTCAGCACCATGGACAGCGGCGGTGACCTTTGCTCCTGCAAGCGCGCTCCCTCCACAATTTAGTTTTTGATTTTATTCAAAAATTTCAATGTCGGAAACGGTGAAGCGCTGTGAGTGAGTGAGTGTATATAGCGCTTTTCTCTAGTGACTCGAAGCGCTTTACATAGTGAAACCCAATATCTAAGTTACATTTAAACCAGTGTGGGTGGCACTGGGAGAAGTTGGGTAAAGTGTCTTGCCCAAGGACACAACGGAAGTGACGAGGATGGCAGAAGCGAGAATCGAACCTGGAACCCTCAAGTTGCTGGCACGGCCACTCTACCAACCAAGCTATACTGCCCGAATACTTGTGAATACTTTCTGTTTTCAAAATGGTGCCTGTAACACGGCAGTAAAACGGCTGACAAAACAAAACAGAAGTCCTCGTCATGGACCCACTAGCTAGCTCTCCAATCAGCTAAAAAGACTCAATAACTCCACGTTTTGGTGAGTTAACTGAGGAATTTGTGAAAATGACACAATACAAAAGAACGCCAGTTAAAAAGTTAATAATACTAACATAGACACTTCTAAACTAGGGATGTTAAGGCCGATAAATGCGTTAAAATGTAATAACGGAAATTATCGGTATCGTTTTTTTTATTATCGGTATCGGGTATTTTTTTATTTATTTTTTTTATTCTTTTTTTTTTTTAAATCAACATAAAAAACACAATATACACTTACAATTAGTGCACCAACCCAAAAAACCTCCCTCCCCCATTTACACTCATTCACACTCATTTACACAAAAGGGTTGTTTCTTTCTGTTATTAATATTTTGGTTCCTACTTTATATATCAATATATATCAATACAGTCTGCAAGGGATACAGTCCGTAAGCACACATGGTTGTGCGTGCTGCTGGTCCACTAATAGTACTAACCTTTAACAGTTAATTTTACTAATTTTCATTAATTACTAGTTTCTATATATATGTTTTTATATTGTTTTACTTTCTTTTTTATTCAAGAAAATGTTTTTAATTTATTTATCTTATTGTATTATTATTTTTTAAAAGTACCTTATCTTCACCATACCTGGTTGTCCAAATTAGGCATAATAATGTGTTAATTCCATGACTGTATATATCTGTTGATATCGGTATCGGTTGATATCGGTATCGGTAATTAAAGAGTTGGACTATATCGGAATATCGGATATTGGCAAAAAGCCATTATCGGACATCCCTATTCTAAACGTGTTAGCATATTATCTTACGCTATTGACTTTTGCGCCATTATATTACGACAGCACGTACAAATATGAACGAAAACACAGTTGGGACAGTTTAGTAAGTATAAACAGTTTTGGTTATACTGGCAAACTTACAAACGTTGCTTGGAGTTACGAATGAAGAATCCATATGAGTAGGTACGCTATGGACGGCTAGAAGACTGAATGCACTCTACTTCCGGTTGGAAGCTCTAAATGGAAAGAAAAAGCACCACAGCACAAACAATAAAACACCTTCTCAGTTCATTTGTTGTTTTTATCATGGCCTTCAGCGAAGACAAATCTATGCATTAGCCGCACCGTTTTATAAGCCGCAGAGTACAAAGTGGAGGAAAAAAAGTAGCGGCTTGGGTGTGATTGTAAGTGTGGAATGTTGTTTCACGCTGACAGGTGACCATTGTCTAACCCAAAGTCAGCTGCGATAAATTCTAGCTTACCCAAAACCCTGAACAGGATAAGCGGAACAGAAATTGACTTTTTGTCTACAATTTTTCCTCATGCTTACAGTCCTACATTCGCCCAGGTCCCATGATGTCATAGTACTGCCTTCTGTCGTAGAACCATCTTGAGTTTGGTGCTACGCTTGAGGCCATGTTCTTTTTTTTTTTTTTTTTTTTTTTTCCCTTTTTTGATGCAGCTTTATCTCACTGGCACTTTGCTTGAATGGCCCAAACACACATATGCCACAAAATAAGTTTAACCCCGATGGAAGAATGAGAGCATAAATAATTGATTTCAGAACACAGCAAACTGCTCATTTGAAATATTTATAAGTGGTTGAAAGCAATATCCAAAAAAAATGCTTCTCTTATGACTTAGCAGAATGTTTTCTTTGTGATTTTACTCCAAAACTGTGGATAAATACTATAAAGTAATACCACGACTTATGATTGTTCTTATCTCAAAACACTTGTACAGTCGCGATCAAAAGTTTACATACACTTGTAAAGAACATAATGTCTATGGGTACGTGGATCTTGGGGTTTGTTTTCCCGGAACGCAAAGGAAAGTTGGCGCGGGCAAGGCGTGAATGTGAGTACATATTTATTAATAACACTAACAAATTACAAAAAAAAGGAAGCAAACAAAAGGTGCGCACAATGGCGGAGAACAAACTTGGCTAATGATACAAAACTAGAGAGACTATGAACATGAAAACGAAAACACTTACTGTGGCGTGAAACAGCATGAAAACTATGGTAAACAGGAATCGCATGGGTAGTATGGATGGATAGGATAGATAGATATGACAATGTCACCAGGCCGACTGCCTGGCAACAACAAGCTTAAAAGGGAACATTATCACAATTTCAGAATGGTTAAAACCATTAAAAATCTGTTCCCAGTGGCTTATTATATTTTTCGAAGTTTTTTTCAAAATTTTACCCATCCCGCAATATCCCTAAAAAAACCCTTCAAAGTGCCTGATTTTAACCACCCGTCCATTTTCCTGTGACGTCACATAGTGATGCCAACACAAACAAACATGGCGGAAAGAACAGCAAGCTATAACGACATTAGCTCGGATTCAGACTCGGATTTCAGCGGCTTAAGCGATTCAACAGATTACGAATGTATTGAAACGGATGGTTGTAGTGTGGAGGCAGGTAGCGAAAACGAAATTGAAGAAGAAACTGAAGCTATTGAGCCATATCGATTTGAACCGTATGCAAGCGAAACCGACGAAAACGACACGACAGCCAGCGACACGGGAGAAAGCGAGGACGAATTCGGCGATCGCCTTCTAACCAACGATTGCTATGTGTTTGTTTGGCAATAAAGGAAACTAACAACTATGAACTAGGTTTACAGCATATGAAATACATTTGGCAACAACATGCACTTTGAGAGTGCAGACAGCCCAATTTTCATCAATTAATATATTCTGTAGACATACCCTCATCCCCGCTCTTTTCCTGAAAGCTGATCTGTCCAGTTTTGGAGTTGATGTCAGCAGGCCAGGGAAGCTAGGGTCGATAGCTCGCTCGTCTGCGGGAACAAACTGCCGCCATTGCTTGCCGTGCTACCGAGGTCCTTTGTCCCTGAATTGCTCACACACTCCGGCAGATTCAATGGGGGTCTGGCGGCAGATTTCTTTGACTTTATCGTTGGAAATGCATCTGCTTTGAGTGTCGCAGGATATCCACACATTCTTGCCATCTCTGTCGTAGCATAGCTTTCGTCGGTAAAGTGTGCGGAACAAACGTCCAATTTCTTGCCACTTTCGCATCTTTGGGCCACTGGTGCAACTTGAATCCGTCCCTGTTCGTGTTGTTACACCGACGAGGCATGATGTCTCCAAGGTACGGAAAACAGTCGAAAAAACGGAAAATAACAGAGCTGATTTGACTCGGTGTTTGAGAAAATGGCGGATTGCTTCCCGATGTGACGCCACGTTGTGACGTCATCGCTCCGAGAGCGAATAATAGAAAGGCGTTTAATTCGCCAAAATTCACCCATTTAGAGTTCGGAAATCGGTTAAAAAAAATATGGTCTTTTTTCTGCAACATCAAGGTATATATTGACGCTTACATAGGTCTGGTGATAATGTTCCCCTTTAAATACTGGTGACATGATTCGTGAAAACAGGTGCGTGACTCAAAATGAGAAACAGGTGCGTGACATGACAGGTGAAAACTAATGGGTTGCTATGGTGACAAAAACAAACAAAAGTGCACAAAGAGTCCAAAAACAAAACCGAACATGACTAAAACAAAACATGATCACACAGACATGACAATGTCATGGCTGTCTTGAGTTTCCAATCATTTTTATAACTCTTATTTGTTTGTGATATAGAGTGATTGGAGCACATACTTGTTGGTCACAAAAAAACATTCATGAAGTTTGGTTCTTTTATGAATTTATTATGGATCTACTGAAATTATGACCACATCTGCTGGGTCAAAAGTATACATACAGCAATGTTAATATTTGGTTACATGTCCCTTGGTAAGTTTCACTGCAATAAGGTGCTTTTGGTAGCCATCCACAAGCTTCTGGTTGAATTTGTGACCACTCCTCTTGACAAAATTGGTGCAGTTCAGCTAAATGTGTTGGTTTTCTGACATGGACTTGTTTCTTCAGCATTGTCCACACGTTTAAGTCAGGACTTTGGGAAGACCATTCCTAAAACCTTAATTCTAGCCTGATTTAGCCATTCCTTTACCATTTTTGACGTGTGCCTGGGGTCATTGTCCTGTTGGAACACCCAACTGAGCCCAAGACCCAACCTCCGGGCTGATGATTTTGGGTTGTCCTGAAGAATTTGGAGGTAATCCTCTTTGTTCAATTATTGTGAGAATTACATATTTATGAGTGTTCTTTCTGAATCCATAGTCATGTTTATTTCAGCAAGTAATTTCCCATGTAGTGTGTCTTCTCGTGATCTCCTTGCTTTTATCTTATGTCCGCTTGTAAACTCTTTGTTTTGTCTTAAGGGCTCCTGTTGGTCGGCTCACAGAGATGTTGTGGCAAGTTCTTATCTGTTTTGAGGATACAGCTGTGCTCCTTTCTGGGTGAGGGGGGCTGTTTTCGCTTTACATAAGCTGACTCTTTTTGTTTGGATTTAGACCTCTTCTTGCTGATGCTATTGTCGCGTTGTAAGGGCTGGTCTCCTAAAGCTTTAGTAAAACTTGGCCAAGTACTATTCTGTCTTGGTGGTCCTTCTTACTCAACATATATGTCATCAATCAATCAATCAATGTTTATTTATATAGTCCTAAATCACAAGTGTCTCAAAGGGCTGCACAAGCCACAACGACATCCTCGGTACAGAGCCCACATAAGGGCAAGGAAAAACTCACCCCAGTGGGACGTCGATGTGAATGACTATGAGAAACCTTGGAGAGGACCGCATATGTGGGTAACCCACTCGCTCTAGGGGAGACCGAATGCAATGGATGTCGAGTGGGTCTGACATAATATTGTGAGAGTACAGTCCATAGTGAATCCAACATAATAGTAAGAGTCCAGTCCATAGTGGGGCCAGCAGGACACCATCCCGAGCGGAGACGGGTCGGCAGCGCAGAGATGTTCCCAACCAATGCACAGGCGAGCGGTCCACCCGGGTCCCGACTCTTGACAGCCAGCACTTCATCCATGGCCATCGGACCTGTGTGTCTCCCCCTCCACAAGGGAGAGGGGGGAGCAGAGGAGAAAAGAAAAGAAACGGCAGATCAACTGGTCTAAAAAAGGGGGGCTATTTAAAGGCTAGAGTATACAAATGAGTTTTAAGATGAGACTTAAATGCTTCTACTGAGGTAGCATCTCTAACTGTTACCGGGAGGGCATTCCATAGTACTGGAGGCCGTATAGAAAACGCTCTATAGCCCGCAGACTTTTTTGGGGCTCTGGGAATCACTAATAAGGCGGAGTTCTTTGAACGCAGATTTCTTGCCGGGACATATGGTACAATACACTCGGCAAGATAGGATGGAGCTAGACCGTGTAGTATTTTATACGTAAGTAGTAAAACCTTAAAGTCACATCCAAATGTCATGTCATCCAAAAGAACTTGGGATTGACCAGTGTGTTTTATTCCCTAAGAGGAAGACTGGTCACGCTCAACACTAGTCAGAGGTCTACAACAGGGGTATGTTAATATATTTTTTTATATTTGTGTCACGACGGGGGGGGTCCAGCTTACTGCAGGGTTCGTTCTCCCAGGATGCAGACGGACCACTCCGGACAAGGCGTGCAGGTAGGAACATGAATTGTTCTTCAAAAATCAAACACGTACCAAAAACAGACAACAAGCAAAAGGAAAGCGTGCCGATCGCACGGGAAGCTACGGCGAGACTTAGCGCAGGAATCAAGAAGCATAGGAGACTAGAATTTACCCAACGTAACTGTTGCATGTAGCAAATGAAGCCAGCCTGAGCGTGGCGAGCAAGGTGAATAAATAGCTCTCTGATTAGTGGTTGAGCATGCCGACCACTAACCAGAGGCAGGTGAACCCAATTAACCCCCATGGAAACTAAAACAAACCCAGAGGTGCACAAACAGGAACTAAGGGAGTCCAAAACTAACAGAACATAACAAAACATGATCCGGGCCACGGATCATGACAATTTGCCCCTGCAATTTTTACACAAATGTAAATGTCCTAAAATACAGTTGATCATTGAGCTAACATACTGTCTTGTAGTTGCATGTGAACAGATAATATATAACATGAATAAATATTTATATTATTTTAGCGGTAGAAAATGGATGGATGGAAATGATAAATGGGTTATACTTGTATAGCGCTTTTCTACCTTCAAGGTACTCAAAGCGCTTTGACACTATTTCCACATTCACCCATTCACACACACACTCACACGATGATGGCGGGAGCTGACATGCAAGGCCCTAACCACGACCCATCAGGAGCAAGGGTGAAGTGTCTTGCTCAAGGACACAACGGACGTGACGAGGTTGGTAGAAAGTGGGGATTGAACCAGGAACCTTCAGGTTGCTGGCACGGCCACTCTCCCAACCGCGCCACGCCCTAATGTGCGTTAGTTGTCAGCTGGCAATTAGGTGTGCTTGTCAGTCCCCTAGAGATGTGTGCCAAATTTTGTGGCAACCCAAAAAGTTACCAATGGGTGTTTTGGACTGTTGAATTGTGTGAGAAATTTCAAGTCAAGTTAATGTATGTGGTCGACCTTTATTTTTTGGGATTTATTTGTCATGATTTTTACATGTCAGTCAGTCAATTTCTTATACGGCGTACATTGTAATATTTATTTTCCAGCGCTCTTATTTTTCGTTCCACTCCCTGTTTGCCTTCCTTGCCAATCAGGATGCTTCTTATGGCGGCCCTGTCCGCTGGATCATTTTGCTCTGCTTGTTTCTGCGCTTCCTACAAGTTTGCTCTCTGTGCACTTCCCCGCCGCACGTCTCTGTTTTTTGTGTTACTCCTTGTGGGGGGGCGTGGCCTGTGGGCCTGCGGAGACAGAGTAGAGGGGGGTCCCGTGGGTTAAGGTGGGTAATGTGTAGTTCTCTCTCCTTCTCATGTTGCATGCTCGGTCCGTGCGCCGCAGGTGTCGGTTGGACGGCCAGGTGGTCTTTGGCGAGGGTCACAGCTGTTGCGAGGTCCCGGGGCCAGTGGTACCGGATCCAGTTCGCCGTCCGTGTCGGGATCGCTTCCACAAACTGTTCCAGTAGGATTTGGTCCAGCAGTCGGCCATCTCCCTCTACCGGCTGCAGCCAGCGCGTCGCCGCCTCTTGGAGCCGCTGGCAAAAAACGAATGGCCGGTCCTCCTCCCCAGACGCATGCACCGGAACCGGCGTCGGTAGTCTTCGGCGGTGCCTCCCGTCCGGTCCAGCACCGCCCTCCTCAGGTCCTCAAAGCGCACTCTGGAGGCCGGCGGCAGGCTGAGCACCACACGCTGCACCCCCCACTCTTCTTCCGGCCACGCACATGCTCTCGCCAAGGCCGCAAAAATGTCCAAAAAGGCATGGGGGTCCTCTATTTCCCCCATGCGGTGGATGGTGATGGCCGTCGGCACTGGCCGTGCCCCGCCCACCTGGTCCGCTAACGCCCGCAGGACCTGGCACTATTGGCGGATGCTCGCTGCCAGCTCTGTGAGCACGCCCGCGAGAGCCGTCAGGCGGTCGTCTTCCCTCGGCTCCGGTGGTCCAGCCGAGTTGGGCGCCAAATCGTGGAAGTCTGGTTTCACCGGGTTCTTCTGACCACCAACCACGGACATGACAGCAGCGTTCAGGGTTTCGAACAAGGTTTTATTTTTCAATAAACTGTCTTTCTTGTCCTTTCCAGCCATCTCCAATTCCTTCGCTCGCTTTTGCTCACGCTCGTGCTCGCTCTTCCCCCACCTGAGCACACGAGTGGTTTCTCTGTCTCTCTTGCGGCGTGCTCTGCCATCCACCAACAACCCCCTCTCCTTCCCGACTGCAGCCTTTAACAGGTGATCAGACAAACACTCACAGCTGTGTCATCCACGCACCTGCCGCTAATCTCGAGGCCGGTCGTGACACGCCCCGCTTCTCCGCAGGCCCGCAGGCCACGCCCCCCCTCCACACCCCTAAAAAAGAAAAGGGCTTTTTTTATGCACTTGCCTGACGTCTCTGCATCCCGGGAACCAGACAAACACCAGAACGTAACATTAATAACAGGGCCAGCATGTGTCCAACATGTTTTGACAAATGTTTGCCGTTCTGTTTGCAAAGGATCAGGATATCCACCATAGGCGTGTCCTAATTATTTTACATCACAGTATGTCTCTCCTCATCTACCGGTTTAAGTATCTAATTAGATTTATTAGGGATTGTGTGAGACTGCCTACTGGGGTCCTAAGAAAATATGAGCGAGACTAATGTCGTGCAGTAGATTAAACTAGCATTAGCGTTATTATATCCATGCACGTTGCTTAATAATAACAGCGTTAGTGTGATTAAACTTTATTAGAAGGTTGTCGCGGGCTTGAAAACGTCCCTCATTACCGTGCACTGCGGGGCGTCTTCATACACCGTTTGTTTTTGTTTTCTCGTGTTCATTCTTTTCCGATGTGACACCCGTTACTAGACAAGTCGCCGTATTAATAGAACCAAAAGAGAAGACGACAAAGAGAATATCAAAGTCACCCTCAGTCGCGATGCTCAAAGCTCACTCCCCAAAAAATGTTCCGTGCCAGGTGCCTGGAGCTCCTCTGAATACCAAATGCAGTGGCAAACCGTGTTTTAGCGGCCCAAGGCAAATGTGCGCCAGGCCCTCCATATGCTCCGACGTCTCCCTCTCCTGAAACTATCAGGCCGTCTGTTATTGCGGGAGACTCTGCTGTGTTCCACCATTCCATCACATCTGCTTTGCGAGAGAGAAGGAATATGTTCTCAGTTAAGGAGCATGAGGAGAATATTTCCCACCCTTCCCCTCAACCCTCTTTTTAGTCGACGTTACAATTCGCAGCGCCAAAAGAACCACCCGCTATGATCTATATGAGCAGAATGTGCAAGACTGACTTCTTTTTCTGGTTCGGGGGTCAGCAACGAGCGGCTCCCTATACCTCTTTCAGAGATGTGTGAAAATGAAAAAAGATGAAGAAAAAAAATAAAAAATTGTTTTAATATAGTTCCTGTAGGATATGGGTGTCAAACAACAAATTTGGCCTTTGAGGGGATGTCAAATTAACTATAGAGCTGGCCCGCTGATTATATTCAGCGGCGGTGCCGTGGTAACACCGCATTCACCGCTAATTCTCATACTTGCCAACCCTCCCGGGAGACTCTCAAATTTCAGTGCCCCTCCCAAAAATCGTCATGTCCGCTTTTCACCCAGTCTAACAAATGCTGGCCCAGTCACACAATATGTGTTTTATTAATGTCGGGGCTCAGGCTTTGAGCTGAGGCAACCTTCATTATCGAACGAAGGTGTTCATCAGTCATTTTATCTCGTAGTTCACCCGGACCACAGTCTTGGGGTAGTGCTTTAAAGGCACTGCGTTTATCGTCCTCCACGAGCTGTCGTCACGTCTGCTTTTCATACATTCCCACAACGTGCCAGCCAGATCACAAAATACATGCGACTTCTGTATTCACACACACGTGAATGCAACGCATACTTGGCCAACAGCGATACAGGTCACACTGACGGTGCCCGTATAAATAACTTTAACACTGTTAGAAATATGCACCACACTGTGAATCCACACCAAACAAGAATGACAAACACACTTCGGGAGAACATCCGCACTGTAACACAACATAAACACAACAAAACAAATCCCAAGAATCCCATGCAGCCCTAAGTCTTCCGGGCTGCAATATACACCCCCCACTCCCGCTACAACCCAACCCCGCCCACCTCAACCGACGCACGGATGGGGGGAGTTTGTGGTAGCGGGGGTGTATATTGCAGGCCGGAAGAGTTAGTGCTGCATGGGATTCTGGGTATTTGTTTTGTGGTGTTTATGTTGTGTTACAGTGCGGATGTTCTCCCGAAATGTGTTTGTCATTCTTGTTTGGTGTGGATTCACAGTGTGGCGCATATTTCTAACAGTGTTAAAGTTATTTATACGGGCACCGTCAGTGTAACCTGTATCGTTGTTGGCCAAATATGCAACGCATTTACGTGTGTGTGCGTACAGGAATCGCATATATTTTGTGATCGGGCTGGCACGTTGTTGGAATGTATGAAAAGTAGACGTGACGACAGGTCGTGGAGGACGATAAACTCAGTGCCTTTAAAGCACGCCCCCAAGAATGTGGTCCGGGTGAACTACGAGATATAATGACTGATGAACACCTTCGTTCGATAATGAAGGTTGCCTCAGCTCAAAGCCTGAGCCCCGACATTAATGAACTAGCATCTAAGAAAATATGGCAGGTATCTGGCTTGGGCACATCAGATTAAATCAGTGTGTTGCAAACTGAGCAGTTTAAAGTCCTGAATGGTTGGTTTATTCATTATTTTATTTTCTAATTTATTAGCCTGTGGAAAAAGTTAATGTCGATATTTACCTCAGAAGGCTGCAAATAGAAAAGAGGCATTACATTTTTATTTAAATTGTATTTGATATGCCTTTGATATTTTTTAATTATTATTATTATTATTTGAAACTCGATTTTGCATGTCACTATAAAGTTATATAAGCCTTGCTTGTTCAATATTCAATGCAAAACTTGTTTGGGTCCCTATTAAAAGGTTAATTTGTTCAACCTTGGCCCGCGGCTTTGTTCAGTTTTAAATTTTGGCCCACTCTGTATTTGAGTTTACACCCCTGCTGTAGGAGGACACACATGACACAAATGTTAGAAATCCCACTGTTTACTTAGACTTAAAGACTTCCTTTTACTGTCATTCAAATTTGAACTTTACAGTACAGATAAGAACGAAATGTTGTTGCATTAGCTCATGGTAGTGCAGGATAAAAGAGCAATAAGGTGCAGATATAAATGAATAGATTACTGTACATATAAATATATTGCACTTTTGCAGACCCATCCACGTTTATGGATGTATGTTATTTATGTTATACATGCTTCACTGAAGAGAGTATTTGGCAAGCAAGCACCGTTTTGTCCTACTAATTTCAGCGATCCTTGAACTCATCGTAGTTTGTTTACATGTACAACTTTCTGCGACGCTGCCACAGAAAGACGTGTTTTATGCCACTCCTTCTTTGTCTTATGTTGTCCACCAAATGTTTCATGCTGTGAAACATTTGGTTGTCCATCAAGTTGTACACTGTAAAGATGACAATATATATATATATATTTTAAAAACAGCTCGGTCTTCAGAATCCTAGGGCAAGAAAAAAACCTTGGTACCATATTTACATTTACAGTAATACACGGTGAAAACATAAAACATATTTTTTTTATGCAAAATAGCAACAAAAAACTGGCAGCTCAATCAACAGATTTTTACAGTAAAATAATGTGACCATTTTACTGTACATTTTGTTTTAAAATTCTGCCATTTTTTGACCGCTAAATCTAGAGATTTGTTTTCTTACAGTGTAGTTAAAACATACAATTACTAATCAAATGCATAAGTAATCTCCTGACAATATCATGTAGTTAATCTTTACACATGTATGTTTCTTGTATTAATGTTACAAGCGGCCGGCCCTCTGAGGGCAGCCAAAACTGCAACGTGGCCCTCAATGAAAACGAGTTTGACACCCCTGCACTATATGGAGCCCACGTACCACTAGTGCGAGAATCAGAAACCTGCGGCTCTCGAGCCGCATGCGGCTCTTTAGTGCCGCCCTAGTGGCGCCCTGGAGCATTTTTCAAAAAGGATTGAAAATGGAAAAAGATGGTGGAAAATTTTTTTTGTTTGTTTTAGTATGTTTTTTGTTTGAGGACAAACTAAATGTTAAATTTTAGACATCCCACTGTTTAATATGTTTGTGTGTATGCTTCACTGATGACAGTATTTGTTGAACATCGTTTTGTCCTACTAATTTCGGCGGTTCTTGAACTCACCGTAGTGTGGACTGTGACGCAACAGTTTGTTTACATGTAAAATATTCCGCTCCTTCTTTGTCTCATTTTGTCCACCACATGTTTTATACTGTGTGTGACTGCAAAAAAGTGAGCTTTGTTGTTGTTATTGACTTGTTGGCGTGCTAATCAGGCATATTTGGTCAGTGCATGACTGCAAGCTAATCGATGCTAACATGCTATTTAGGCTAACTGTATGTACATATTGCATCATTAGGCCTCATTTGTAGGTACATTTGAGCTCATTTAATATCCTTTACTTGTATCCTCTTTGTATATAATTTATATTTGCATGTCTCATGACACGTGATCTGTATGTAATATTGGCTGCATTTCTGATAGTTGTTTGTGTGTCATGTTGTTCCAGACCACAGCAAACGTTACCCAGCTTGCAAAGATTGTAATAAATCCATTAGAAGAAGACAGCCTGCTGTTTCTTTTAACGTGGACACACACATCTATACCTTTGGCCATTAAAAGCCAGTAATTTCCAGGAGTTATCTAACCTGCTGTGTAACTTCTGATTTACTAATGGTTTCTAATGTTGTAAAAATGTGTAGAATAAATATTAAATTTCAACATTTCTGTCAACGAAGATTTGCTTCTGCCTGCGGCACATAGTCATTTTGATAGTAGGCTAATATAGACACTTACGTCATGTGTTGCCTTCATTATAACACTTATATATATATATGACTTTTCATTTTTTGCGGCTCCAGACAGATTTGTTTTTGTCTTTTTTGGTCCAATATGGCTCTTTTAACGTTTTGGGTTGCCGACCGCTGCACTAGTGGTACACAACCCACAGTTTGAGAATCCCCGATTGAGGATATTATGATGGTTGCTGCTCCTCCTGTCCGAAATGCATTCCGTTTTAAGCTCAGGTTGTCAGACAAAATAAGTTGGCATCGCTGTTTTTTCCGATATTTTGGAATGAATAATTAATATTGCCGAGCTTCCTGTCAGGAGAGGGTTGATGCGATGCATCTCTTTGAACAAGCGGGGTAGAAAATGTTCAATGTGTGTGCTTGCAAAGTACACACGTTAGAAAAGAGACGCACAGGCAGAGTTAACTGTCAGTGTTATATGCTTCCCCTTTTCTTTGCTGTCGACATGGCTCCACGCTCTATCGATGTGTTTACAACAGTAAAAGGTACTATTTTTGGAGGCTGGCTAGCCTCGCTTCCAAGTGTGCTGAGCAGGGACGTCGCACCTCACTCTGGGCCCCCATACACAAGACCGCTAAAGTCCCCCCCATCCCACCCTAAACCCAATATTATTGCCTCAAGCACACCAGTGTTCATTTTGACAGCAGCTTTCAATTCAGTTTTACAAACCCCGTTTCCATATGAGTTGGGAAATTGTGTTAGATATAAACGGAATACAATGATTTGCAAATCATTTTCAACCCATATTCAGTTGAATATGCTACAAAGACAACATATTTGATGTTCAAACTGATACACTTTTTTTTTTTTTTTGGGAAATAATCATTAACTTTAGAATTTGATGCCAGCAACACGTGACAAAGAAGTTGGGAAAGGTGGCAATAAATACTGATAAAGTTGAGGAATGCTCATCAAACACTTATTTGGAACATCCCACAGGTGAACAGGCAAATTGAGAACAGGTGGGTGCCATGATTGGGTATAAAAGTAGATTCCGTGAAATGCTCAGTCATTCACAAACAAGGATGGGGCGAGGGTCACCACTTTGTCAACAAATGCGTGAGCAAATTGTTGAACAGTTTAAGAAAAACCTTTATCAACCAGCTATTGCAAGGAATTGTGGGATTTCACCATCTACGGTCCGTAATATCGTCAAAGGGTTCAGAGAATCTGGAGAAATCACTGCACGTAAGCAACTAAGCCCGTGACCTTCGATCCCTCAGGCTGTACTGCATCAACAAGCTACATCAGTGTGTAAAGGATATCACCACATGGGCTCAGGAACACTTCAGAAACCCACTGTCAGTAACTACAGTTGGTCGTTACATCTCTAAGTGCAAGTTAAAACTCTCCTATGCAAGGCGAAAACCGTTTATCAACAACACCCAGAAACGCCGTCGGCTTCGCTGGGCCTGAGCTCATCTAAGATGGACTGATACAAAGTGGAAAAGTGTTCTGTGGTCTGACGAGTCCACATTTTAAATTATTTTTGGAAACTGTGGACGTTGTGTCCTCCGGACCAAAGAGGAAAAGGACCATCCGTATTGTTATGGGCGCAAAGTTGAAAAGCCAGCATCTGTGATGTATGGGGGTGTATTAGTGCCCAAGACATGGGTAACTTACACATCTGTGAAGGCGCCATTAATGCTGAAAGGTACATACAGGTTTTGGAGCAACATATGTTGCCATCCAAGCAACGTTACCATGGACGCCCCTGCTTATTTCAGCAAGACAATGCCAAGCCACGTGTTACATCAACGTGGCTTCATAGTAAAAGAGTGCGGGTACTAGACTGGCCTGCCTGTAGTCCAGACCTGTCTCCCATTGAAAATGTGTGGCGCATTATGAAGCCTAAAATACCACAACGGAGACCCCTGGACTGTTGAACAACTTAAGCTGTACATCAAGCAAGAATGGGAAAGAATTCCACCTGAGAAGCTTAAAAAATGTGTCTCCTCAGTTCCCAAACGTTTACTGAGTGTTGTTAAAAGAAAAGGCCATGTAACACAGTGGTGAACATGCCCTTTCCCAACTACTTTGGCACGTGTTGCAGCCATGAAATTCTAAGTTAATTATTATTTGCAAAAAAAAAAAAAGTTTATGAGTTTGAACATCAAATATGTTGTTTTTGTAGTGCATTCAATTGAATATGGGTTGAAAAGGATTTGCAAATCATTGTATTCCATTTATTTTTACATCTAACACAATTTCCCAACTCATATGGAAACAGGGTTTGTAGTTGTGGTCTTTTGACGATAATGTTTTTCAGTTTAAGTCAAATTTTAGTCACCAAAATGACAGTTAATTTAGTCGACTAAAATGTAAAGTACATGTAGGGGGAGGGCGTGGCCTGCGGACCTGCAGCGAAGCGGGGTGTGCCAGGACCGGCTTCGAGATCAGCGACAGGTGCGTAGATGACCCACCTGGGAGTGTTTATCTAATCACCTGTCGCTCTGTTAAAGGGAGCAGCCGGGAAGGAGAGGGAGAGTTGGAAGGCGAGCGAGAGCGAGACGGAGATAAGAGATGATGGCGGAAAAGCACAAAAAGAGACTCAAAGAGAAAAATAAATCATTGTTCAGAACCATGAACGCAGCTGTCATGTCCGTGATTGGTGATCCGAAGAACCCAGAAGCGCAAGACTTCCACATACACAAGGTAAGGCTCTTTAAAGTTGATTTGAAAGCACCTTTATTTTGACCACCTGCAAAGCTTTTAACACAAAAGTCAAATTATCTTATGGTCAGGAATGATATTGCTCCACAGGTCAATCAATTACAAAACCCAAAACCAGTAAAGTTGGCACGTTGTGTAATTCATAAAAAAAAACAGAGTACAATGATTTGCAAATCCTTTTCAACTTATACTCAATTGAATAGACTGCAAAGACAAGATATTTAAAGACCTACTGAAATGCGATTTTCTTATTTAAACGGCGATAGCAGGTCCATTCTATGTGTCATACTTGATCCTTTCGCGATATTGCCATATTTTTGCTGAAAGGATTTAGTAGAGAACATCGACGATAAAGTTTGCAACTTTTGGTCGCTGATAAAAAAGCCTTGCCTGTACCTGGAAGTAGCAGACGATATGCGCGTGACGTCACAGGTTGTGGAGCTCCTCACATTCGCACATTGTTTACAATCATGGCCACCAGCAGCGAGAGCGATTCGGACCGAGAAAGCGAGGTTTTCCCCATTAATTTGAGCGAGGATGAAAGATTTGTGGATGAGGAAAGTGAGAGTGAAGGACTAGAGGGCAGTGGGAGCGATTCAGATAGGGAAGATGCTGTGAGAGGCGGGTGGGACCTGATATTCAGCTGGGAATGACTAAAACAGTAAATAAACACAAGACATATATATACTCTATTAGCCACAACACAACCAGGCTTATATTTAATATGCCACAAATTAATCCCGCATAACAAACACCTCCCCCCTCCCGTCCATATAACCCGCCAATACAACTCAAACACCTGCACAACACACTCAATCCCACAGCCCAAAGTACTGTTCACCTCCCCAAAATTCATACAGCACATATATTTCCCCAAAGTCCCCAAAGTTACGTACGTGGCATGCGCATAGCGGCACGCACGAACGGGCAAGCGATCAAATGTTTGGAAGCCGCAGCTGCATGCGTACTCACGGTACTGCGTCTGCGTATCCAACTCAAAGTCCTCCTGGTAAGAGTCTCTGTTGTCCCAGTTCTCCACAGGCCAATGGTAAAGCTTGACTGTCATCTTCCGGGAATGTAAACAATGAAACACCGGCTGTGTTATCCGGCACAACAGTCAGGGGGTGCATTCTACGGCGGAGGTGCGTTATCCGGCACAACACCTGCCGCAATACACCGCTTCCCACCTACAGCTTTCTTCTTTGCTGTCTCCATTGTTCATTGAACAAATTGCAAAAGATTCACCAAGACAGATGTCCAGAATACTGTGGAATTTTGCGATGAAAACAGACGACTTAATAGCTGGCCACCATGCTGTCCCAAAATGTCCTCTACAATCCGTGACGCCACGCGCAGGTGTCATCATACCGAGACGTTTTCAGCAGGATATTTTGCGCGAAATTTAAAATTGCACTTTAGTAAGCTAACCCGGCCGTATTGGCATGTGTTGTAATGTTAAGATTTCATCATTGATATATAAACTATCAGACTAGTACAGGGGTCGGCAACCTTTACCAGTCAAAGAGCCATTTTGACCAGTTTCACAAATTAAAGATAACAATGGGAGCCACAAAAAATTTTTGAAATTTAAAATGAGATAACAACGCAAAATAAGTTTTTTTTTTGCTTTGTGCTATGTATAAACCAGGGGTCTCAGACACGCTGCGCTTACCTTAATATTAAATTTGAATGCTAGTGCGGCACGCGGGTTTCATAAGAACGGCGCTTGACAGCGTCATGCGTGCCGTGATGATACAGCATATAGCACCAACTACAACCAGCGTGCCTGATCAGCCACATGTTGTATGGGGCTTCCGCTTGCTCACGTAGGTGACAGCAAGGCATACTTACTCAACAACCACACAGGTTACACTGACGGTGTCGGTATGAAAAAAAACAACTTTAACACTCTTGCTAATAATGCGCCACACTGTGAACCCACACCAAACAAGAATGACAAACACATTTCGGGAGAACATCTGCACCGTAACACAACATAAACACAAGAAGACAAATACCCAGAATCCCATGCAGCCCTAACTCTTCCGGGCTACATTATACACCCCTGCTACCACCAACCCCCCCCTCATCTGTGCGTCGGTTGAGGGGGGCGGGGTTTTGTAGCGGGGGTTTGTCATTCTTGTTTGGTTTTGGTTCAAAGTGTGGCGCATTATTAGTAAGAGTGTTAAAGTTGTTTTATATGGTCACCGTCAGTGTAACCTGTGTGGCTGTTGACCAAGTATGCCTTGCTGTCACGTACGTGTGCAAGCAGAAGATGCATACTGCATAACAAGGGTTTGGGCTGGCACGCTGTTAATACAGAATGTAGAGGTTGCCAAATGCTGTACCATCATGGCACGCCCTTATTATAACTGTAAGGTTGAAAATCGAAGAATATTAATCCCGGGAGTTATCTGCGAGAGGCACTGAAATCCGGAAGTCTCCCGGGAAAATCGGGGGGGTCGGCAAGTAAGCTGCTGAGCCGCATCAGAGTGATCAAAGAGCCGCATGCGGCTCCGGAGCCGCGGGTTGCCGACCCCTGGACTAGTAGTAGTGGGTTTCAGTAGGCCTTTAATGTTTGAACTGAGAAACTCAGTTCCCAAACGTTTACTGAGTGTTGTTAAAAGGAAAGGCCATGTAACACAGTGGTAAAAATGACCCTTTGCCAACCTTTTTGCAATGTGTTGCTGCCATTAAATTCTAAGTTAATGATTATTTGCATAAAAAAATAAAGTTTCTAGTTCGAACATTAACAGTGTGTTCAATTGAATATAAGTTGAAAAGGATTTGCAAATCATTGCATTCTGTTTTTATTTACGAATTACACAACGTGCCAACTTCACTGGTTTTGGGGTTTGTGAAAGCAAACCAACTGGTGGTGCCAAGAGAGTCATAGCTTTTCTTCTGCCCACTCACGCACCACTGCAACCCAAAGACCCACTGGAGGAGGAGTTATGACGCTAATTCTAAGACCTTTGTTCTTATGCAAGCCGTCTGACTCTCGTCTCTTCAGGGTTCAAAGTAATGTTAAAATCACAGAAAATCGTTACTTTGCGATGATGAGAATATAACGTTTTACCCACTTTTCCTGGTGTCGTGAACTTAAATATAAACTTCAGCACACCTTTGCGAGCAAACCAAATCAAGAGAGCAAAGCTTTTAAGCTAAAAAGCACGGTTGTGTGTATGTGTCAAAGTGCGTGTGCGTGTGTGTGTGTGTGTGTGTGTGTGTGGGCGCGTTGACGTGCTTTGTTGCCGTTATTTACCGTTCCCCCTCACCAGCAGCTCTGTGTTTGCTTCGTGACAACTTTTCCTGCCGTAATTGGTCACAGTTCACCTTTGTTAGACAGGCAGAGATGTTCCCCTCGCCTCACTTTCTTGTAATGGAACAAACTTTCCCCTTTTTTTTTTTTTTTTTTTTGCTCTCTTGTGAAGGTCAGGGGCCGTGACAAAAAGGTTGGGTTTTTATATTTTGTCATTAGAATAACAAGGGTACTTGAGGAAAGCAGACCTCCACAGCAGCCTCGGTGCTCGACAAGGTGATTTAGTTTGTCCACTTGGATGCAGAATAAATAATTTTAGCTAATAAAACCTTTATTAACATACAGTGCATCCGGAGTATATTCACAACTAGGGATGTCCGATAATGGCTTTTTGCCGATATCCGATATTCCGATATTGTCCAACTCTTTAATTACCGATACCGATATCAACCGATATATACAGTCGGGGAATAAACACATTATTATGCCTAATTTGGACAACCAAAAAAATTAAATAAATAAATAAAATAAGATAAATAAATTGAAAACATTTTCTTGAATAAAAAAGAAAGTAAAACAATATAAAAACAGTTACATAGAAACTAGTAATTAATGAAAATGAGTAAAATTAACTGTTAAAGGTTAGTACTATTAGTGGACCAGCAGCACGCACAATCATGTGTGCTTACGGACTGTATCCCTTGCAGACTGTATTGATATATATTGATATATAATGTAGGAACCAGAATATTAATAACAGAAAGAAACAACCCTTTTGTGTGAATGAGTGTAAATGGGGGAGGGAGTTTTTTTGGGTTGGTGCACTAACTGTAAGTGTATCTTGTGTTTTTTATGTTGATTTAATAAAAAATAAAAAAAACTATACCGATAATACAAAAACCGATACCGATAATTTCCGATATTACATTTTAACGCATTTATCGTCCGACATCTCTATTCAGAACGCATTACTTTTTCCACATTGTGTTTTGTTACAGCCTTATTCCAAAATGGAATACATTTTACAGACAATACGGCAAAATTCTACAGACAATACCCCATAATAACAAAGTTATTTTTGTTTTTTTAGAAAATTTGGCAAATGTATTAAAAAAACAAAACAAAACAATCACATACTCACCACATACACCAGTGACGTGCAGTCACTAGAGGCAGGTGAGGCGGGGCCTCACCTGCCATCATGGAAAGAAAAAAAATGTAAAAAGAAAAAAAAAGAAAAAAATTGTTATGTATCCAGTGATTATACTATAAAGTTATTTTCCATTTAACTTCACCAGTTTTAGATTATTTTTATTCAAAATCGCTGAATTTTCACATTTGCCGTTCAAATACTGAGAAGAGACGGTGCGGTGAACAGCAGCCAGTTGAGGCACGTCACTCAGTGCTGCAACATGGATTGCGCAATGACTCGGCTAACCGCTGGCCTGCTGTGCAGTGAGACTGTATTGCTATATGAATTATATTATACATTTCCATAGTTTAGTTAGCTGAGGTATATAATGTACAGTGTATTTTGTCAACAACTGTATGTGTGTAAAATATTTCTTGTGCTGAGCAATCATAAAACGGCTGCAAAAGACGCACTGGCTGAGGCTCGCCTCCTGCACCCCCGCTGTAGAATTGTTATATCAACTAAAGCCCACACTTAAACTTTCCACGTGCAAGATTGAATCTATTTTAAAAAATTATTTCATAAGAAGCCAAAAAGTGCAAAAATAATATTGTTGGTGTTGGAGGAGTTGTGAATGACTGCAGGGACACAACATTAGATACACCTGCAGACTGCAGGTGTACCTAATTCACAACTCCTCCAACACGAACATTATTGTTTTTGCACTTTTTGGCTTCTTATTAAATAACTTTTGTCACCTATTTTCATGGGCTTTCCTCTTTGTGATGTTAAGTTCCTGTTATGCGCTGTTATACAGTATATGCCTTGAGCTCTTATTTTGAAGGCGCTAAGAGCGGAAGTGATGTCACGTTGCGGAGGTTTTTGAAAGAACGTAAATAAAGTGGTCCTCGTGTAAACTGGAGCCTCCATGTTTGTTATTTTGTAGTTTCATACAGTATAGGCGACATTTATAAACCCTCGGTTACACTTTTTTAAATAGATTCAATCTTGCACGTGGAAAGTTTAAGTGAGGGCTTTAGTTGCGGCGCATGGACTTAATTTCTAAGTAAAGGTAAGACCATAATAACGTTTTTTTTATTAAATGTGCTTTTTTGTGTGCTACAGTTTGTATGTGTAAAGTTAAAGTTAAGTTAAAGTACCAATGATTGTCACACATACTAGGTGTAATGAAATTTGTCCTCTGCATTTGACCCATCCCCTTGATCACCCCCTGGGAGGTGAGGGGAGCAGTAGGCAGCAGCGGCGCCGCGCCTGGGAATCATTTTTGGTGATTTAACCCCCAATTCCAGCCCTTGATGCTGAGTGCCAAGCAGGGAAGAATGCTGGTATGAGCTCTTAAACATAACCCGTTAATTGCTGCCAATCAAATGGTGAATAAGATACTCTTTAGGGTTCATATGTTTGTAAATCTGACTGTGATGAAGTCAGTGCCTCACCAGCCATCAACCTCACCGCACGTCACTGACATACACATACTATTGCTGCACTCGTATTTCCTTCTTTCCTAGCTCCTGCCACTGAAAAACACCCCCACACCATGATGCTGCCACTGCCATGCTTCACTGTAGGGATGGTATTGGCCCGGTGATGAGCGGTGCCTGGTATCCTCCAAACATGACACCTGGCATTCACGCCAAAGAGTTCAACCTTCGTCTCATTGGACCAGATCATTTTGTTTCTCCTGGTCTGAGAGTCTTTCAGGTGCATTTTGGAAAGCTTTTTTTACTAAGAAACAACATAATGTGCAGAAGCTGTGAATACTAATGTACATGTGATTTTTATTTTTTATTTTTAATACATGTGCAAAATAAATAAATACATATTCTTGTCAATATAGGGTATTGTGTGTAGAATTTTAAATACAAACAATTATTTATTCCTTTATGGAAAAGGCTGTAACAAAACAAAATGTGGAAAAAGTGAAGCACTGTAAATATTTTCCGGATGCATTGTAAGACATTTAAACCTAATCTGATCATACCTGTTGGGTGAATTTATGAACATGTTAAATTGGATGATCTGGTTGGATCAGATGAAAAAATGTTGTTGGTTTGACCTCACGGTTTCGCAAAATGAAGCTACATTTCGGCCACAAGTTGTTTTTAAAACAATGAACAGAAAAAGTAAAAAATCAAGTTTTGGTGTTGATTTTTTTTTTTTAAATACACCAGTGTTTTCAAAATAAAAAAAGACACATTTTTTTTCAGGTTGGATATAATTATGATTCACTCTGTTAATTCTTTATTTTAATTTTGCACTTTCATATTTCAACTTCTGTTGTCAGATTCAAATCTTAATATGGTGGCATTTGTATTTATTTATTGATTTTGTTTCAGATCTTTCTTTTTCAGATTCAAATATTTATTTCTTTTTTAGATCCAAACTTTGGGCCTGAATTTAGCAAAAAAGGTAATGGACCGTTTCCTACCACGTTTCCTTCAGGGACTTTAGGAACTACAACTATTCGACTCAACACCATATGTAAGCTTTTTCATGTTATGCCTGTCTTGGTTTAATACCTAATCAATAAATAGCATCACATTACATTAACTGAAAGCAACATGCTAGCTTTTCCTGAGTGGCCTGTCATGATTCAACGACCCTCTGGGTGCCGGCACATGCACCAAGCAAAAATTGAGCCAAAAGTCTGAATTTGAAAAAAAAATTGTAATCTGAAAAAGAAAATATGAAACTGGAATACAATTGAAACTACAAAAAAGTCATATTTAATGAGAAAAAAAACTGAAGTTTACTTATGAAAATATATAAAAATGAAAAAGAATGATTTCACAACAATTATACGAGTGAGTTAAATTTATATTAAAAGTTTTGGAGCAAATTCCTAAAACCATAAGAGGGCTCCTGTTGTAAAGAGGAACTTGGACCACCATAAACACATTGGTAGATCTTTGTATTGACATTTTATTCCAGAGAACCAGCGTACAGTAAGCAAAGCTTACAAGCAAACACAGAACACTGGGGTCCAAACTTGACAAACTGAGGCGTTCCTCAAGGCGCCGCCTTCAGTCCTCTCCTTTTTGACAGTTGTTGCTGAAGCTTATTTACTTCAGATGCAGTCAGTCATCATTCTTTTCTACTTCTTTTAGTCAAACTAGTAGTGCTCCTCTAAGTTCCACTCTCTTTCCTCTCTTTGTTATCATTTGGGCAATTCAACTAGTGGCCTGCGACGTTAAGTTAAAGAAAAAATTCTTAAAAGCACCAGAGTGCTGTCGTAAAGATGATGTTTGACTAGCTATTTTACAGAAGGTCCTTAGAAACATCAGAAAGTTCTGGTAACTCCGACAAAATAAATAGAACAAAAGTCTACTGTACGCTGGTTCTCTGGAATAGACAAAACATGACTAATAGTGAAGGGAGAAGTCCGGACCCTCGGTTCTTAGCTTTCTGGAAATTTGACCCCCAGAACTATTTACCATATTTTCTGGACCACAGGGCGCACCGGATTATAAGGTGCACTGCCGATGAGTGCCACAACGCCAGAAATGGGAACACCGGAACTCTCTAATAACTAAAGTTCCTTGGGTGAATAATGTTAACTCACTACACCGGTAGTTTTTAGTGCTTCCATAGTGAGATATAAGTTAGAACTTTACACTACTTTATATTAGAAATGGCAAGAGCAGAGGGTGAATGTCATATAACAAGAAGATAGTGAAAAAGTAGAAGCTTATCGACTACGGTATCGGCACGGACTACAGTGGCGGCCATGCGCAAATTTTCAGGACAAATCTCAAATACACATCAGCAGGCACTAGAAGGTAAGAAAAGTTGTTTTTGCATAATATTGTGAAACAAAACGCCAGATAATATGACTGCTAATGGGTGCCATTTTGCGGTCCTTATACACACACCATAGTAATACTCGTATATCTGACTACGGTAGCCGTAATAGGCCGACAATCCATCACGCTGTGCGGCTTCAAAGTCATACTAAATCATTTTGACAGATTTTTGAGCGCTGTGTGCAATGTTCTTTATTTTCAATGGAACATTTAAAGTTTTGGTGTTGTTTACTAGCGTCATATTGCAGTCTACACATATCTGTTATGTGTGACTACCATCTACTTATCATTACACCATGTACCAAATAAAATTGCTTCGAGGTCGGTAAACACAACCAGAATTATTCCGTAATTACAGTAGGCGCCACGGGTTATAAGGCACACTGTCGATTTCTGAGAAAATGAAAAGCTTTTAAGTGCAACTTATAGCCCGAAAAATACGGTAATTGAATACCCCTGCTGTCGGGCATGTGGTGCCCCAACTTATTACCCAGAGGAAATGTTCATCTTTGCTTGTATAGTTTGTTGAAGTAGTGATTTTTACTTTGTTTTTGCAGTTACACATCCTTTGTCTATAACTAAACATATCATTTGAACGATGCTCAACTATGGGTATGTATTTTCCGCTTGAACTGGGTCCTAAATTTTCCACATGACTGTGGATGGATGGATGGATGGATGGATGGATGGATGGATGGATGGATGGATAGATAGATAGATAGGTATATAGGTAGGAAGATAGATGGATAGGTAGGTAAGTAGATATATAGATAGATAGATAGATAGATGGACAGCAGTGACGTGCAGTCACTAGAGGCAGGTGAGGCGGGGCCTCACTTGCCATCATGGAAAGGAAAAAAATGTAAAAATATTTTTTTTTAATTAAATTGTTATATGTATCCTGTGATTATACTATAAAGTTATTTTCCATTTAACTTCACCCGTTTTAGATTATTTTTTATTTAAAATCGCTGAATTTTCACATTTGACGTTCAAATACTGAGAAGAGACGGTGCTGTGAACAGCAGCCAGTTGAGGCACGTCACTGCGTTGTGCCTCACCATGGATTGCGGACTCGGCTAACTGCTGGCCTGCTGTGCAGTGAGACCGTATTGCTATATGAATTATATTATACATTTCCATAGTTTAGTTAGCTGAGGTATATAATGTACAGTGTATTTTGTCAACAACTGTATGTGTGTAAAGTATTTCTTGTGCTGAGCGATCATAAAACGGCTGCAAAAGACGCACTGGCTGAGGCTCGCCTCCTGCACCCCCGCCGTAGAATGCACGGCAACCCCTGACGGGAGTGTTATATCGACTAAAGCCCACACTTAAACTTTCCACGTGCAAGATTGAATCTATTTAAAAAAGTTATTTCATAAGAAGCCAAAAAGTGCAAAAATAATAATGTTCGTGTTGGAGGAGTTGTGAATGACTGCAGGGCCACAACATTATCAATCAATCAATCAATGTTTATTTATATAGCCCTATATCACAAGTGTCTCAAAGGGCTGATTAGGTACGCCTGCAGACTGCAGGTGTACCTAATTCACAACTCTTCCAACACGAACATTATTGTTTTTGCACTTTTTGGCTTCTTATTAAATAACTTTTGTAACCTATTTTTATGGGCTTTCCTCTTTGTGATGTTAAGTTCCTGTTATGCACTGTTATACAGTATATGCCTTGAGCTCTTATTTTGAAGGCGCTAAGAGCGGAATTTTGACACGTTGGAGTGGAGCGGAAGTTTTTGAAAGAAGGTAAATAAAGTGGTCCTCGTGTAAACTGGAGCCTCCGTGTTTGTTATTTTGTAGTTTCATACAGTATAGGCGACATTTATAAACCCTCGGTTACACTTTTTTAAATAGATTCAATCTTGCACGTGGAAAGTTGAAGTGAGGGCTTTAGTTGATATAACACTCCCATCAGGGGGTTCATTAATCCAGCACAACAGCGGCGCATTTATAAGTAAAGGTAAGACCATAATAACGTTTTTTTATTAAATGTGCTTTTTTGTGTGCTACAGTTTGTATGTGTAAAGTTAAAGTTAAGTTAAAGTACCAATGATTGTCACACACACACTAGGTGTAATGAAATTTGTCCTCTGCATTTGACCCATCCCCTTGTTCACCCCCTGGGAGGTGAGGGGAGCAGTGGGCAGCAGCGGCGCCGCGCCCGGGAATCATTTTTGGTGATTTAACCCCCAATTCCAACCCTTGATGCTGAGTGCCAAGTAGGGAAGAATGCTGGTATGAGCTTTTAAACATAACCCGTTAACTGCTGCCAATCAAATGGTGGATAAGATACTCTTTAGGGTTCATATGTTTGTAAATCTGACTGTGATGAAGTCAGTGCCTCACCAGCCATCAACCTCACCACACGTCACTGATATCTATCTATCTATCTATCTATCTATCTATCTATCTATCTATCTATCTATCTATCTATCTATCCTCCTACCTACCTACCTGTCTATCTATCTATCTATCTATCTATTCATCTATCCATCTATCTATCTCTCTTCCTACCTACCTACCTATTTTCCTACCTACCTGCATATCTATCTATCTATCTATCTATCTATCTATCTATCTATCTATCTATCTATCTATCTATCTATCTATCTATCTATCCATCTATCTATCTACCCTCCTACCTACCTACCTGTCTATCTATCTATCTATCTATCTATCTATCTATCTATCTATCTCATACTTGCCAACCTTGAGACCTCCGATTTCGGGAGGTGGGGGGTGGGGGCGTGGTCGGGGGTGGGGCGGGGGACGTGGTTAAGAGATATATATATATAAGAAATACGTGACTTTCAGTGAATTCTAGCTATATATATATATATATATATATATATATATATATATATATATATATATATATATATATATATATATACATAAATAAAATAAATACTTGAATTTCAGTGTTCATTTACAAACTACAACTCACAAACACTTTAGAGTTAGGCTCCACCATCAGAATGTGTACTTAAACTTATAAAGATCACATGGATATTATTCAGTGAGTTGATTCACCAAAACTAACCTGTTATACAGGAGGAAAAAGCACACAGGACGTTTCAATTGTTCACAGACTGGTCGCGCTCATCAGAATGACAAGACACTTCCGGTCTGCAGGCGATAGCATTTAATTGGGAAGAAACGCCCTACTGCCCCCTACTGACCAATGTGAATACTGATAAATGTGTAATGACAGCTCCAAAAACGAATTCAAACCACAAAATAAAATAAATAAATCAACACAAAAATGTGACACATTATGGGTGGGTCACATATGCATGTACAGTAGATGGCAGTATTGTCCTGTTTAAAAGTGTCACAACATTGCTGTTTACGGCAGACGAACTGCTTTACGGTAGACACTGTTGTTGTGTGTTGTCAACACGTCACTCAGGTCCGCCTGAATTTCGGGAGTTTTTCGGGAGAAATTTTGTCCCGGGAGGTTTTCGGGAGAGGCGCTGAATTTCGGGAGTCTCCCGGAAAATCCGGGAGGGTTGGCAAGTATGATCTATCTATCTATCTATCTATCTATCTATCTCTCTTCCAACCTACCTACCTACCTATCTATTTTCCTACCTACCTGCATATCTATCTATCTATCTATCTATCTATCTTCCTACCTGTCTATCTATCTTCCTACCTATCTATCTATCTATCTATCTTCCTACCTACCTACCTACCTACCAGTGACCGCATGTCACTGATAGATAGATAGATAGATAGATAGACAGATGGATAGATAGATAGATAGATAGATAGATAGATAGTAGATAGATGTGACTGACATGCACTCGCTCTGTCCTTCCATGTGATTCCCTTCACTTTTGTTCCATTTAGTGGCGTAAACAAGGTTCCAATCGGTCCGTTCAGTGGTGGACTCCACACAGAGCACGGTCGGCATTGTCTGATTCTGCTGGAATCTTTATTTTTTTTCCGGAGGCGGGAAATGGGTTTCAATTCACATTTCACACATTGTGGGAGTGACAAACAGAAGCAATCATGGCCTGCGCAGGCTGGGATTCTGCTGCATGTGTACTTTCGGGGCTACAAAAAAAAAAAGAAGGGAGGGATGCTTAAATAGCAAGCAAATTGGAGGAGAGAATGGCAGATCGGGGGCTTGCAATACCCAAAGCTACTATTCAGTATGTTCTACTGACTGGATGCAAGGTTCCCTCTGGGTGTACAGTATGTGCTCGACGTGTCATGCATCGCCTCAAACCTCATAATCCCAGCAGAGGTGCGAGTGTTACAGTATGTTATTTTCATTTGCTGACGATGCATGTTGTTTGGTCACTTCCAACATGTCGCCAAACTAAATAAGCCAAGTACTTCCTTTTAAACAAAAGCGACTGAAGTAATATAGCCTTTAGAAGTTAAAAAAGTTAAAATACCAATGATTACACTAGGTATGGTGAGATTATCCTCTGCATTTGACCCATCACTCTCACCCCCTGGGAGGTGAGGGGAGCAGTGAGCAGCAGCGGTGGCCACGCCCGGGAATCATTTTTGGTGATTTAACCCCCAATTCCAACCCTTGATGCTGAGTGCCAAGCAGGGAGGTAATAGGTCCCATTATTATAGTCTTTGGTATGACTCGGCCGGGGTTTTGAACTCACGGCCTACCGATCTCAGGGGACCTGTGATGATTTGAATCTACAATTGCAACACTGGTCTAGATCAGAGGTGTCCAAAGTGAGGCCCAGGGGCCATATGCTTTTTTTTTTTAACGGCTCGCAGGACTTTCTAAAAATACTATTACAGAAAAACATATACACAACAATGGAATAAAAGAGCATATAGGTGAAATGTAATGGGGAACAAGTTGCAATATTGACTCTAATACAATTCCTGTTTCCATATGAGTTGGGAAATTGTGTTAGATGTAAAAAGAAACGGAATACAATGATTTGCAAATCATTTTCAACCCATAATCAATTGAATGCACTACAAAGACAACATATTTGATTTTCAAACTCATAAACTTAATTTTTTTTGCCAAATAATAATTAACTTAGAATTTCATGGCTGCAACGCGTGCCAAAGTAGTTGGGAAAGGGCATGTTCACCACTGTGTTACATGGCCTTTCCTTTTAACAACACTCAGTAAACGTTTGGGAACTGAGGAGACACATTTTTTAAGCTTCTCAGGTGGAATTCTTTCCCATTCTTGCTTGATGTACAGCTTAAGTTGTTCAACAGTCCGGGGGTCTCCGTTGTGGTATTTTAGGCTTCATAATGCGCCACACATTTTCAATGGGAGACAGGTCTGGACTACAGGCAGGCCAATGTAGTACCCGCACTCTTTTACTATGAAGCCACGTTGATGTAACACGTGGCTTGGCATTGTCTTGCTGAAATAAGCAGGGGCGTCCATGGTAACGTTGCTTGGAAGGCAACATATGTTGCTCCAAAACCTGTATGTACCTTTCAGCATTAATGGCGCCTTCACAGATGTGTAAGTTACCCGTGTCTTGGGCACTAATACACCCCCATACCATCACAGATGCTGGCTTTTCAACTTTGCGGCTATAACAATACGGATGGTTCTTTTCCTCTTTGGTCCGGAGGACACGACGTCCACAGTTTCCAAAAACAATTTGAAATGTGGACTCGTCAGACCACAGAACACTTTTCCACTTTGTATCAGTCCATCTTAGATGAGCTCAGGCCCAGCTAAGCGACGGCGTTTCTGGGTGTTGTTGATAAACGGTTTTCGCCTTGCATAGGAAAGTTTTAACTTGCACTTACAGATGTAGCGACCAACTGTAGTTACTGACAGTGGGTTTCTGAAGTGTTCCTGAGCCCATGTGGTGATATCCTTTACACACTGATGTCGCTTGTTGATGCAGTACAGCCTGAGGGATCGAAGGTCACGGGCTTAGCCGCTTATGTGCAGTGATTTCTCCAGATTCTCTGAACCCTTTGATGATATTACGGACCGTAGATGGTGAAATCCCTAAAATCCTTGCAATAGCTGGTTGAGAAAGGTTTTTCTTAAACTGTTCAACAATTTGCTCACGCATTTGTTGACAAAGTAGTGACCCTCACCCCATCCTTGTTTGTGAATGACTGAGCATTTCATGGAATCTACTTTTATACCCAATCATGGCACCCACCTGTTCCCAATTTGCCTGTTCACCTGTGGGATGTTCCAAATAAGTGTTTGATGAGCATTCCTCAACTTTATCAGTATTTATTGCCACCTTTCCCAACTTCTTTGTCACGTGTTGCTGGCATCAAATTCTAAGTTAATGATTATTTGCAAAAAAAAAAATGTTCATCGGTTTGAATATCAAATATGTTGTCTTTGTAGCATTTTCAACTGAATATGGGTTGAAAATGATTTGCAAATCATTGTATTCCGTTTATATTTACATCTAACACAATTTCCCAACTCATATGGAAACGGGGTTTGTAACACAAAGCTTGTTAGGAACTCGCATGGCTGCAGTTTTAGTGATCCCAAGATGCATGAACCAGGAGAACGTAGGGCAGGTAAGATGAGTTTTAATCTTCTAAACAGAAGGAGAAAGCAGTCTTGCATGTAACAGTTACCAACATAAGTCAATCTTCGAGCACTGAGGAGTGCTCGAGACCAGTGTTGGGACTAACGCGTTACAGTAACGCCGTTAGTTTCGGCGGTAACTAGTAATCTAACGCATTATTTTTTTTTTATTCAGTAATTTAGTTACCGTTACTACATGATGCGTTACTGCGTTATTTTACGTTACTTTTGATGTAGTATCGGCTAGAAACAGAAGCGCTGCGGTGCCGTTCTTCTGAATCTTCCTCTGTCACAAGCCGGAGAGAAGAAAAGAGGCGCGGTCTATGTGTGTGTGGGGGGGTGGGGGGGCGGGGAGGGGAGGTTTGATCCGCGGTTTGATATATGAAACAAAAAAAAAAAGTTGTTGGCACGTTCAGTCCACACACAGCGTGGTCATGGCGAGCGCAATAACGGAGGAGCTTGAACGCCCAGCGCCATTGAATCGGTGTGTTTATAAGTGCAGATTCGGTTGTGCAAAACGAGGGTTTTAAACACATGCTGATGACGTGCTTGAACCACGTTACGACATCCCGTCGCGCACCCACTTCAGCAATAAGATTGTGCCAGATCTTTATGAGCAGGAGAAGAAAAAAGTTGTGGATGAACTATCCCGAGCATCATCTGTTGCGCTCATGACAGACGGGTGGACGTCCAGCGGAACTATAAGCGCTCACTTCATCACAGCAGACTGGGAGATGAGAAGACACGCCCCCTCTACGAGAGTCACCTTGCGCAGGTACTGACACAAGCAGTGGAGGAATGGAAGATAAAGATATCCCAGTCACACGTGATGCCAAAAATCAAATCATTACAGAGAATGAGGCAGGACTGGGACCACAGATAGGTGCTTTGCACATGTAGTGAATTTGGCATCACAGAAGGGAATCTCAGTCAATAGGATGGAGCGCCTCTTTGGGAGGATCAGGAAGGTTTCTTACTTCCACCCAAGCACAACAGCTGCTCATGTGCTTAAGACAAAGCAAGAAATGCTAAAGCTGCCTGCTCATACATGATGTCCCAACGAGGTGGAACTCCACTTATGATATGTTGGAGCAGCAGGCAGCTATATACTCTGCATTGACCCACAACACCCTGAAGACAAATGTCACCCTGTCTGATGATGATGTGAGAGTGGCAGATGAGGTCCTCTAGGTGCTTAAACCCCTCAAAAGTGTTACATCTCTACTGAGCACTGAAACTTCACCATCTGTGTCAATGATCCTGCCACTGAAAACAAGGATTGTACAATCCATGGCTCCAAGTGTGGAAGACAGCAGCATCACTCCAGATGTCAGGCTTTACTTCACTACCTATGTTTCAAGGAAGATGATGTTTCTTCTTATGTTGCACTTAAACTTGTTTTTTATTAATGGTCATTGGTCCAAGTTTAAAGAAAGGAGGAATGCCTTTTTATGTTGCACTGTCTTTCATTAATTATGTTAAAAGGAAAATAAAAATGCATGTCAAGTTGATCAACAGATTGTATTATTCTCCAATGCAATAACAGTACTGAAATGAAGGCAAAAAGGGCATTAATGGGAGCTTTAAAAAAAAAAAGAAGAAAAAAAGAAGTAACTAAATAGTTACTTTTCACAGTAACGCATTACTTTTTGGTGTAAGTAACTGAGTTAGTAACTGAGTTACTTTTGAAATAAAGTAACTAGTAACTGTAACTAGTTACTGGTTTTCAGTAACTAACCCAACACTGCTCGAGACAGGCATATATCGAAACATGTTGATTGGCAGCAGGTGTGGACTGGCTGCCAATCAACAGCAGGTGGGGAAAAAAAACATACCGCTCAACGGGACAAGCAGGAAATGGAAACAAAATAAAAACACTAATGGGAATTAAATACCAAACAAAGAAGCACAAACAGAAATGAAGTGATAGATCTTCACAAACCTGCCAAAAATAATAATGCATCAAAATCAATGTTTTGGGTGAAATATTTGATACGAAGTGTTTGGAATCTATAATATTAGGAATATATATTATAATATAATATTTGGAACCTATAATATAATATTTGGAACCTATAATATAATATAATATTTTTATTTATTTTTATTTTTTTTTTTTGGGGGGGGGTTTTGAATATGTTGTGTGTTTGCCATAAAAAGTAGTTTTCTATGATAAAAAGGGCAACCTCTAAAGCAGGGGTGTCAAACTCAAATACAGAGTGGGCCAAAATGTAATACTGGACAAAGCCGCGGGCCAAGGTTGAACAAATTAACCTTTAACGTACTCTACGAGCTATTGTCACGTCCGCTTTTCATCCATTTTAACATCGTTCAGACCCAGTCACAAGATATGTGCGGCTTCTGTAAGCACACATGAGCGAATGCAATGCATACTTCATCAACAACGATACAGGTTACACTGAGGGTGCCAGTATAAAAAACTTTAACACTGTTAGAAATATACGCCACACTGTAAATCTACACCAAACAAGATAGACAAACACATTTCGGGAGAACATCCGCACCGTAACACAATGGCCTAGTGGTGTCCGCCCTGAGATCGGTAGGTTGTGGGTTCAAACCCCGGCCGAGTAATACCAAAGACTATAATAATGGGACCCATTACCTCCCTGCTTGGCACTCAGCATCAAGGGTTAGAATTAGGGGTTAAATCACCAAAAATGATTCCCGGGCGCGGCACCGCTGCTGCCCACTGCTCCCCTCACCTCCCAGGGGGTGATCAAGGGGATGGGTCAAATGCAGAGGACAAATTTCACCACACCTAGTGTGTGTGACAATCATTGGTACTTTAACTTTAATAAACACAACAGAACAAATACCCAGAATCCTTTGCAGCACTAACTCTTTCGGGACGCTACAAAATACGCCCCCCCCTTTCCCAGAAGAGTTAGTGCTGCAAAGGGTTCTGGTTTGGTGTGGATTCACAGTGTGGCGCATATTTCTAACAGTGTTAAAGTTTTTTATTCGGCTACCCTCAGTGTAACCTGTATCGCTGTTGATGAAGTATGCGTTGCATTCCAATGTGACTTGGCTGGCTGGCTGGCTGGAGGATCGGCGGGCCAGCTTTAGTGTTAATTTGATATCGCCTCAAGGGCCAAGTGAAATTACATGGCGGGCCAAATTTGGCCCGCGGGCCAGAGTTTGACACCCATGCTCTAAAGGCTTAGTGGCCACATGCTTGTACAGCACCTTTTAGCTCTTATTTCCAAAATTGTGTACACTACTGAATTGGGGTCTTATGGCCGCTTATGTGGACACTTATACTGCCATCTGGTGGTGTCAGAAGAGTATAAAATACAATAGAATTTGGGGGGGAAAAAAGTGTAAATATAAGAATTAGCATGTCACTAAACATGAAGTACACGTTTGTGTACTTATGGACTAAGTACATCATATCAAAAGATGATTCTTAGTTTTTATTCTAATTAGGGTCCAATAAGCCCGAATAGCAAAGATAAATTTAAAAAAAAGCATGTAAACAAACAGCTGGGGCCTTGAGAGGTTACACAAACCAACAAAAAAAACAGATAAAATGATAAAAACCTATAATCGACGGATAGATCTGGGACAAAAGGACAGACGGTGACATGAATATCACCACTGGTGATGCTTCACCTATAACCCTGGGGTGTAAAACCAGTTGCGGTGCTCCAAAAAAATCAATTCACATCCTAGTCTAAAGCACCTTGTTAGACATGTCAACTTAAAAAGGTTGTTTTTACAAATGATGACAGATGTGAACAAGAGCATGCATTGTCTTTGTGTGATGATGTAAATGAGGTGTGATTGTATTGTATATTAAGTATGTGTACATGAAAGGGCATTTTATGACTTTTTTCTTAATACTTGTGTATGATTTTTATTGTCATAATTTCATTGCATGATTTTTCCATCCAACCCATCCATCCATTTTCTACCGCTTATTCAGATGGAAATGAGCTATTTAGCTATAATCTGGTACAGAAAATATCTGTCTTTGATCTTAATGTTTCTGTGCGCTGTCCCTTCAAATTAAGACTAAACTAAACTGAATTGATTCATACAGTAGTTTTCAAGAAATTATTTATCTAATTTCTACTAATATATTTTTTTCAAGATTACATTTTTAAATTGAATTGGATTTGTATTTAATTATATGTTTATTATTATTGGGGCGGTATAGCTCGGTCGGTAGAGTGGCGGTGCCAGCAACTTGAGGGTTCCAGGTTCGATCCCCGCTTCCACCATTCTAGTCACTGCCGTTGTGTCCTTGGGCAAGACACTTTACCCACCTGCTCCCGGTGCAACACACACTGGTTTAAATGTAACTTACAAATGTTTGTAGATATTGGGTTTCACTAGGGGTGTGGGAAAAAATTGATTCGAATTTGAATCGCGATTCTCATTTTTTTTAAATTTCAAATGTATTTATTAAAAAAAAAATATATAGTATTTTTTTATTTATTTTTTATTAATCAATCCAAAAAAACAATACACAGCAATACCATAACAATGCAATCCAATTCCAAAACCAAACCCGACCCAGCAACACTCAGAACTGCAATAAACAGAGCAATTGAGAGGAGACACAAACACGACACAGAACAAACCAAAAGTAGTGAAACAAAAATGAATATTATCAACAACAGTATCAATATTAGTTACAATTTCAACATAGCAGTGATTAAAAATCCCTCATTGACATTATCATTAGACATTTATAAAAATAAAAATAAAAAGAACAATAGTGTCACAGTGGCTTACACTTGCATCCCATCTCATAAGCTTGACAACACACTGTGTCCAATATTTTCACAAAGATAAAATAAGTCATTGTTTTGGTTCATTTAATAGTTAAAAAAAATGTACATTATTGCAATCAGTTGATAAAACATTGTCCTTTACAATTATAAAAACTTTTTACAAAAATCTACTACTCTACTTGCATGTCAGCAGACTGGGGTAGATCCTGCTGAAATCCTATGTATTGAATGAATAGAGAATTGTTTTGAATCGGGAAAAAATCGTTTTTGAATCAAGAATCGTGTTGAATTGAAAAAAAATCCATTTTGAATCGAATCGTGACTCCAAGAATCAATATTGAATCGAATTGTGGGACACCCAAAGATTCACAGCCCTAGGTTTCACTATGTTAAGCGCTTTGAGTCACTGGAGAAAAAGCGCTATGTAAATATAATTATCTTCTCTCTTCTCTTATGTATACTTTTGGTCACGGTAGCTCATGGTTGCGGTTGGCATAATTCGAGAGTGCAGAGATGGTAGGCGAAGTGCAGATAAGAAGGTCTTTTAACTAGGAAATCAAAAGGCACGCCATGAATATTAGTCACAATAGACAATGGAACCAGTGTCGCAAGGAGGTTTGTTAGATAGGAGCGATAAACCCTCATGATTAGTGATTAGAGTCAGGTGAGTCTCCTGATCACTAATCATAGATAGGATAAGATAGACTTTTATTTATCCCACAATGGGAAACTTGTTGAAAAACTAAAAATAAGTAATAAATAACACATTTGCGCACTACCGATTGCAATTTATATGGATAAATAATAAAAGGAAAACACAATCTTAACACCCATTTTGCACACCAAGAGAAAAAGGATCACAGTGATGACGTAAGTGTGTTGTAAAGTCTTATGGCCGTGGGTAGAAAAGTCCTGCTATAGTTCTCCTTCCTGCACTGTGGGTGTATCAGTCTAATGCTGAAGGAGCTACTCAGGGCTTCCACAGTGCCGTGCATGGGTGTTGATGGATTTGATGTCAACTTGTATGCACGTACAACACTTAAAACCTTCAGCATATCAGTTTGTGGAAATAAATTATGGAATGAATTAAGCAAATAAGTCAAACAATTTACTAGTATTATCCAGTTTAAGAAACGGTTCAAACTAAAAGTGTTTACAACGAGCAAGAAGAATTATATTGAAAATGAGATACTATTGATCTCATTTGTAAATCGTCGCATTTTAAATACATTTTTTGTAAACCTTGTCACAAATTGAGAGCTAGGAGTGAATCATCGACGGTTACTCGAACGAGTATGACGATCCTCCTGGTAGGGGTGTATCCCTTTTATGGAGGATGCCTGTGCGTGACTTTGTTTAACGTGGGGAGACTGGTGCACAGACAGTCACTACACGATCCTTGACAGAATCAGGTCAGGGTCCAGTGGCATGGAGTCCAAGACGACTGGGGACCCTTTTCTGCTGCAGCCTTCCTCCGCCATCGCAGCCGTTGTGGTAGTTCTTAAATCTACCGTCTTCCGCCTGCTCCGCCGTTGAGGTCTTCACCGTATCCCTGGCTACTAGGCCTTTGCCAAGGGCCACCTGGGGAAACAGTAGTAAAGGGGATAACCTCCTAGTGCCCCAAGACCCCATAGAGGAGCCTCCACTGCCGGATGCACTTTAACGTCATGCCCAGGAGTGAATACATGTATTAAAAGAAGTTGCTATGAAGCGGAAAGAGGTAGGACTAAATAACCTATACAGGACTGCAATTTCTGGAGGAGGTCAAGTCAAAAATAAGGCACTACTAACTTGGAGAAGCCCAACCATCAGTTTTATATTTCTCCTTCTTGTCTCTGGGTGTGTGCTAAGTCAGGACAGCACACCCTAACTATAAAATGAGATGTCCGTCTGTAAAAGTCTGGAAAGACAAGAGATACAGGTCGTATCTTAGGCCCCGTTTACACTCCAGGGTGAATGCCACCTAACCTTATCCGTGTCCACACACAACAATGCCATCGTTTAAGACCCCCGCCCCCTCTCCGTCCGGGGCCCTATTGTAGTGAATGACACCCGAGCCATCATACATGTATCAAATCTTTAATCGACATGAGAAAGTAGACAATGCGATTAAGAACATTTTACAACAATTAATCTAGGAATCTAAATATCTGGTCAGGACACTCCTCACTCTTTTGCCTTCACCTTCATTTTCCATTCTTGCAATCCAGCCTGTGTGGACTCCGCCGTTGGGGTATTATTTCGTGAGATATGACGTCAGGGAATAACCTGGGTCAACCAAAAGAAAAACAGGGAGCGGATCTTCATCTTCCAGCAGTTGTTCGGGACACGATGGGATGCGGGCATCATGTACGCTGCCTGACCATTTCACAGTCACATCCATAAAGCAATATTTGTAGTCACACACTGTCTGTGTCACATCCACGGGAGGGAGGGACGAAGTTTTTCAGTGATTAGAATCACCCGACCCGGATATTCGAAAGTTCTCTTGCCGTCTGAGTGAGCTGGTTAGCTCCGGTTGTTATGAAGCTGGCTGTAGCGCGTTCTTTCTGACGTCAGTTCCTCTCTGAACTCCGTCTGTAAACGATCAATGAGTCCATACAAAACTAAGAGCCAGAGATTCAAGAAATACACGGCTGACTTACCCGTGTAAAAAATGTGTCCGAGGAGGGGAACCTTAAAGGCTGGTTTAGTGTGGCTGAACCGGGGCTTACGCTAAATAATTATTCGTTTAAGGGGTTAAACTACTTAGTGTAGACATAGCCTTAGATACTGGAATTAAGCTAAACATGTAGTCTCTTCTCACGGATAGGGCCATCACCTTTGCATACCAAGGTCAAATGTTATTGCCCTTTCTTCCGCGAGAACTAATCCAATCCACACACAAATGTCAATACTAAAGGGCCCTATGTTATTATGTGCCCAAACTGAAATACCTACTAGTTAAACTGGTGGTTTGCTTTCTCCCAGTTGAATATAAACATTCCCCATATGCAAAACATATGGGGAATAACATAGGGGGACAGCGTGGTGCAGCAACCTGAGGGTTCCTGGTTCGATCCCCACCTTCTACCAACTTAGTCACGTCCGTTGTGTCCTAGAGCAAGACACTTCACCCTTGCTCCTGATGGGTCGTGGTTAAGGCCTTGCATGTCAGCTCCCGCCATCAGCGTGTGTGTGAATGGGTGAATGTGGAAATAGTGTCAAAGCGCTTTGAGTACCTTGAAGGTAGAAAAGCGCTATATAAGTATAACCCATTTACCATAATGAGTTGATTAATTCACTTCAGTACCAAGGCACCACAGAGAGTCAACAACAATTGCTTCTATGACGCATTTTGTCCATCTCTGTCTGGACTGGAGCCTGCCGTGTCTTAGACTGGAAGTATCTGCAGAGAGTGGTGAGGACGGCGGAAAAGATCATCAGGACTCCTCTTCCTCCAATTGTTGCGTTTGGACCAGTTGTTCCTCCCAGGGAATTCAAGTCACAAGTCGCTCCCAAGCTCTTTACGACACTTAAAGCTGAGTAGAAAAACCACCAGAGACAGAATAGGTATTTTGTAATATATTTGCAAAGCTTTGTAAATACATTGAGACCAGTCCAGCATAGAACATTCAATCGCGCCGCCAAGATGGTCTGCCCCCCCCGAAAAACCCTCTCCCCTCTTAAGTCTCTCTCTCTCCCATCCTCGCAGTCATGTCCCTCCAGCCAAAACACATGCCCATTGTCCTCCGCACCTGGACATAAGGCTAGATAAGAGAAAGGAGTATCTCTCTTTCTTACATTCCTCACTCAAGGTTAAGCAGACAGTATTTGCAGACAACCAAAAGACCACAATTGGAAAAAAAACACTAGCTGTTTTGTAATATGATTATGAAATAAAAGAAGTAACACATAAATACGGATATATGTAAATATCTGCCTCCGACACTATCCAGGAGATCGCAAAAAGCCGCTGCCTGACCAGTGCTCAGAAAATCTGCAAAGACTCCTCCCACCACCACCAAGGACTGTTTTCACTGCTGGACTCTAGAAAGAGGTTCCGCAGCCTCCGAAGCAGAACCTCCAGGTTCTGTAACAGCTTCTTCCCTCAGGCCGTAAGACTCTTGAACGCATTAAAATAATCCCTTCAATTCCCCCCAAACATGGATTAACTCGATGGAATACAAAAACAATATAACATACATCCATAAACGTGGATGCATATGCAAAAGTGCAATATATTTATCTGTACAGTAATCTATTTATTTATGTCTACACCTTATTGCTCTTTTATCCTGCACTACCATGAGCTAATGCAACAAAATGTTGTTCTTATCTGCACTGCAAAGTTCAAATTTGAATGACAATAAAAGGAAGTCTAAGTCTAAGTCTAAATCGGACATCTTTCGGTAAGGCAAGCACACAAGTCGTAGCTTTTCGGGAAACCATGCAAGGCGGTGGGATGTGCTACCGGTCCGCCTGGGTGTGAATTCATGGAAGGCTCGGCTGAGTTCTCGCCCTCCTCAAGTGGCCGAGCGTGCGACCCGAGCAACCGATGATTAATGCGGTTATAAAACCAGTTGGCCGAGTTTTAAGTGTTACACTAGATCATGCACTGAGGGCTGAGGTGTGCGCGCCGGAGCAAGGCGCCACTGGGAGCTGCTAGAGGCGCACGGGGAACAAATCACAAAACCTAACAGGGATGCGCTCCTACCTTCTGTGTCATCCGGAAGATCTTTATTTGTCTCCGGGGTGCTCTGTTATTCCCGTTTAGCAAGTCGACAACAGTGCTTCTGGATTTATATGCACGGACTGTTTATAGCCTCATGATGCGACATGTTACATTTACAGAGGAACACTTATTACAGCAGGAAAAGACAAGCGTGTGCTATTCGGAGAACTAATAAGAGAAGGTATTAGCTTGTCTGACACGCCATGACAGGAGACTACGTCCGCCCCCGTCAGGAGCCTGCAGGGTGATGTCAGGTGAATTGTGCTTACCTGGACTGACTCCTTGATAGCTTCGTGGAAGCCCGAGGCAGTCGTCCCTCACTCCTTGCTTTCA